>NW_005871057.1:1456242-1490778 GCF_000147115.1 Myotis lucifugus | reverse complement strand
ATATTTTGTATATTATATGCACTATATATTGCAGTCTTACAATAAAGTAAGCTAGAGGAGAGAAAACTTCAAAACACCCATTCTTTAATTCTTTCCTTCAACAAATGTTTATAGAATGTCTGCTACACTCCAGGTAGTATCCTGAAAACCAGGCCTATAGCTGTGAATAGGACAATGTCCTCTGTTCCATGGAGTTACCTACTGGTGAACAACTGCTAAGATAGTCTGAGAGAAGGAAAAGTACTGTGAGGAATAAGAAATGGGATAGTGGATTCAGCTGTTGGAGGAGATCATCAAGAGGATGTGACCACTGGGAGAGCAGTGAGCTGGACCCAGGTTAGCAGAGGCTCCTCACTCTCTTCCCCTGAACTTGGAATGTACTTTATCCCCACCACAGCCACACTGCGGCTATCTGGACTGGAAACATGACTGAACCCAGTTTTTGGCAGGTGGGTGTTGACATATACTCATTTCATGGCCACCCAAGACAAGTCTCAGATTAAGTGTTCCTTTGCTTATTATAACTGCCACCTACCAATCCGGAGTGGGCTGCCTCTCTCTTCAGTCTCTCCTTGCCCTCTGTGTAGGAGAGGTGGAGTGGGGGAGAGTTTCAAATTACAACCAGGGGACTCCCAAAGATGCAAACCAATGTAAGCTCTGTGATTAGAAATGATAATCGAGGGTAGCAACATAAGATATGGTGCTCTGAGAAGATGGCATTTAAGTTATGACTCGAGTCAACTTAAAAGCAAGAACCAGGATCCCCCAGAGGACAAGTGTATTGATGTGCAAGGAACAACAAAAACAGGTCCATGTGGCTTGAGCATAGTTATCAAGGGCAAGAAAAGTATGAGACAGGGTTCTCTATTCATACCTTAAGCTACAAGAGAGTTGATCTAACTACAGTGTTTCCATCTGGGCTTTGGAACTCATACCCTGTTGCTTTCCCAAGGGCCCCCACTGCTGATTTACATCTACCTCCCTGTATTCTCTCTCAATCCGATCTTTTCAATGAGCATTAAAACATGCTCATGACCCTAGCATCTTAAGATACTTTCTCCTCCAGATCCAGAGCCTATTCGAACTTCACAAAACAGTTGTCTATACGTATCCCTTTTTCCTCTCCTGCTCACTCCCTCAATATTCTCCAGTATATTTTCATCACAATTCTTGTCTGAAACAGCTTTCTCTAAAGTCAAAAGTGATCTCCACTTCACTTGATCTCCCAGCTACATTTGACTCTGTTGACCTCTACCTTCTCATTGAACTATTTTCTTCTCTTTCCCTAATGACCCGAATGACTCTCTTGGTTTTACCTTTACCATCAGCAAGCAGCTCAGTCTCACTAATCTTCCATTATCAGCAGTTCTTAAACTTAAGCGTGCATCAGAAACACCTGAAGGCCCGATGTTGGCCATGTTGTTGACTCGCACCCACAGTTTATGCATTTCCAGTAGATTTTCAAGGGCAATTCTGATACTGCTGGTGTGGGGACACTTTGAGAGGCACTGCCTTAAATATTATAGTTCCTCCAGGCTTAGTTTTAGCCATCTCTTTTCACTTCTACTCCTTATATTGATGATTCCATGCACACCCACAGCTTCAATTACCAGCTTTATATCAATGACACACAAACTTACATATTTCTTGTCTTAGATCCAGACTCAAATATCCAACCGGACTCAAAAATCTCCACTTGTATGCCTCAGTTACCCCAAACTCAATGTATGCCTAAAAGTGAATTTGTAATATATCAGTTATTTTTTCAGTTTTTCCTATTCAAGGAAATTATGCTTTGTTCATCCTATTATGGAAGCTATCTTCAATGCCTCCCTCTCATTTACTTTAAATTCCTGTGTATTTTACCTCCTAAATATCTCTTCATGAATTCATACCCTGTTGCTTTCCCAAGGGTATAAATTGCCATCCTTGTCTAAACTGCCATCCTTGTCTAAACTGCCATTGTGTTTCCTGGATCACTGGCTACAAAAATCTTTTGACTTCTTCCAATCTTTCTTTACACTTTATCCAGACTGATTGCTTCAAAAGGCTTAGCACACCTTTCTGCCTAGATGTCAATGGTTTCCCATTGTTTCATAGCATACAAAATTCTTTTGGCCTGCATGTTCTGGTGTATGCCTGTGCGTCTCCATTTCACTTCACATCTTGCTCCATGCTCTCTGCCCTCCAAACATTCGTAGAGCACTATGCTCCTTCAGGCCACAGGCCCTTTGCACCTACTTTCCTTTCTAATAAGTATTCTATTCATTTCCTCCACTCCTAGAATTCCTAATCACCCGTCATATTCTCTGATCACCCTCTCTGGTCAAGGTCAGTTTCTTCCATTATGTGCTTTTAAAGCACCAGGTACCTTTACTTCTAATCAATTTCACAGCTTGTAACTATTCTACATTGATTTATGTAAATGTTTCATTAAAAACGGTCTCCCTCTAGTTTTAAACTCCATGAGGTCAGGGACAGTGTCAGTATTTTCTCTCTATGATATCTCCACGGCCTATCCAAAGTGATAGGAAGAAGGCCCTCAATAAATACATGTTGAATGAATAAATGAATGAGAGAGACTGTTTACTTTATAAACAAGGAGCTTATTCCTGTTTTCCTACAGGGCTTTCTTCTGAGCCTTGGGGCCCTTCTTCAGCAGCAGAATTCATTAGCTGGTATCCGCATCTCGGTTATTGTTATGCAAAGCTACTAAGTGTGTCTCCCTGAAGGCTATATTTTGCTTAGACTCTCCTAGGAATGTGTGCACACGGGCTGCAGATATTTAATATTAACTGACCTCCTACTGTGTTGCTCAGAAAGAAACTTGTGATCTGCTACCACTCTAATTTTCTTACTAATATTGTATAATGACTTCCGTATCCTCAGTGGGTTTAGAGCAGCTGTTGGGGAATTTAAGAAGTAAAATTTGATTGTGCATGGAAAATTGGCCTGCATACGAGACAAATAGCTTTGGTTTCTTTACTCCATTTACTGTACTACAATCATCTGCATCTCAACTTCACTGGATCGCGAGGAACTGAAGCGGCTTTAATTAATGCTTTTGCCGCTGTTCCTATTGATTATTGCAAATATCTGTGTGTCTCTCCAAATGTCTTCTGAGAGTCCTGGGTACTTCAAAGGACTCCACTGTTACTGCTGCGAGAGCTCATTAAAGCTTGTATAATAAATGACCCCTCTGCTCTTATCTCTCTGGGCTTAACATCACCAGAACCCATGCTGGTTTCAGTTCCTATTCCTGCCCCTTGTTTGGAGAATCTGTGCTTTCCCACAATTTAGCTGTGTGTTTCTAGTGATCTCACTGCAACCACATTGTTTAGGTGATACATGGTATAAGCTCCTTAGGTGTGCTCTACCCAGAATACCATTTTAAGATTTGTTAAGTGACATCATCAATAAAAACGCATTGGATTTTGGCCCTACTTTTTGAAAAAAACAAAATCCAGCATTATTTTAAGACACCTCTCTCAAGCTCCTACTCTCTCTCCCTCCCCCTCTTTTTCCCTCCCTCCTTCCATCTCTCCTCCATCCCTCCTCTTCTCTCTCTCTCTCTCTCTCTCTCTCTCTCTCTCTCTCTCTCTCTCTCTCCTTGCTGACATGTTTAGGAAGAATATATGAGTCGAAATGCATTATTTAAATTTCCAGCTTGTCTATAGCAACCCTTTTCCAGTCTAATTAGGACCAATAGGTTGTGAAATGCCTAAAGCAAATCCATTAACACACAACTGCTTCTCTCTGGTTGTATAGTGCACTGACTGACAGAGATCCAATCAGCACGCCTTTGATGGGACTAATGGTTTGATAATGCATTCATTGTGTCAGATGTCAGATGTACAGCAAGACTGGAAGAACTACAAAGAAACATTTGCCAGTGCTTTCCTCCTTCCTGTCCCCATGGCAGTGTCACTCGCAGAGAAATCTCCCGTTCATGTAGGTGACAGCAGAGCGGAACTTGAAGGATCAAGGGCACCTTTGCAATGATTTCTGTCTGGACTGTAGTCATAAGGGGTTTTGTTCATCGGTTGTGTGTGAGTGGGCCTGTGTAACAGCATAAGATTTGTGTTTATCGGCTATTTGTGTTTCTTGTCTTTGTCTGGCAAGGTGGCCAGGAGCCCCTAGGGAAGGAAAGGAAGTGACTACATTTATTCTCTTCATTCCCAGTGGTCAGGTAGGTGTTCTCTTGTTATTGTACACGGAAAGATGAATGACATTTAATAGATGAAAATGCAACCTTTTAGAGGAGTCAATGCTGCTTCTCACACGACTCGATGACAGTCTATTGTTATAAGAACCAAGATAGATTATATTACATAGGAGTAGGGGATAGAACTGCCCTGCTGCTCAGAGAGATATAAGCTCATCTCTCTCTCTCTCTCTCTCTCTCTCTCTCTCTCTCTCTCTCTCTCTCTCTCCCTCTGACATATACACAAATACACACCCTTCCCTTTCTTGTGAATTATTAGAATTTAGTTATGCTATTCAATCTTATCACCCTTAAATTGGAAATCAATTACACTTATGACTATAACTACAAAGTAATATGGCTGAATTTTTAATCTATATATATAGTAGGTCCTCAGGTTACGTTGGAGATATGTTCCTATCGTGCGATGTAACGCGATTTTCGCCGTAAGTCTGAACTCACCTACATAAGCACCTACATCACTCACATGGAGCACATACACAGCAGTAATAAAGTGAAACAGTAAAAAAAAAATTTAAAAGAAAGAAACAATTCCTGACCTTTACTGTGGTAAATAAATAATAAAAAACATAAAGTACATATGTACATACGTCGAAATGATGGAACCTTTTTTTTTATAAATACTGTAAATAGAAGATGGCAACATAACCACAAAACGACGTACGTCGAGTCCAACATAACCCAAGGACTGCCTGTATAAAATGCTAATATGCAGTGTCCCCTCGGGAGTTTGACCAGGAGAACAGGAGTTTGATCACTCGCTATGATGTGCACTGACCACCAGGGGGTGGCATGGAACATGGCGGTGACCAGCGGCTGTGGGGTGCTGAGGGAGCGAGGGAAGGAGGAGACCGGGAGGCAGGGAGACAGGGAACCTGATCGGCCCTGATTGTCGGCCAGGCCTAGGGACACTATCCCTGCATGAATTTCGTGCACCAGGCCTCTAGTATTATATAAACAGGTCTTATCCACCTTCTTCCAAATTTTCTTAGGTATTTTAAAGCAAATTTAAGGCACTATATCTGAAATATGTCAGTATTTATCTCTAACAGATAAGGAAGTTAAAAACAAAAAGCATAATCACTATTCTATTATTACACCCAATAAAACTAATACAATCTTCTCATACTGTCTACATTCTAGTTCATGTTTAATTTTCCCAGTTATTTCAAAAATATCCTTTCAGCCCTGGTTAGTTGAATCAGGATCCATACAAGGTCCACACATCACATGCAACAGAATATGTCTCTGGAGACTCTTCTAAACTTAAAAGTTTTGTTTTAAGTAATAACATACGTATAATTATATACATTACTGTTATAAATTTACTTTCCATAGCTAAATTATGAAGAGATGTTTTGCTTTGTTTATATGTAAGTAAGAATTTCATGGTTGCATTGAGCATCAGATTCCTATATAAATCACTGAATTTCCTTCAGCAGAGACTAAAGAAAGGAATCAATTCCCCAGCTGTCTGATGGGGTGGGCATCTGAGGCAGGGCCCTGACTTTGATGACCTCAAACTCTTCTGTCTTGACTTCTGATTCTGGTCTGATTCTATAAAAATTAAAATTCATAGCCCTGGCCGGGTGACTCAGTTGTTTGAAGTGTCATCCTATACACCAAAAGGTTGCGGATTTGATTCTCAGTCAAAGCACATACCTAGGTTTCAGGTTCAATCCTCGGTCAAAACGCATATGAGAGGCAACTGATCAATGTTTCTCTTTCACAGTGATGATTTTCACTCTAAAAGCAATAAAAACATATCCTTTGGTGAGGATTAAAAAATAAAAATTAATAATTTTTATAATAAATTTAGTGTTATAGATATTGTTTACATCACTCTGTCTCAGATTTTCCAAAATGATCTCTCAAAAGAAGAGTTTATTTCCATGATAGATGGCTCTTTGTTACATTATTTTTTCTACTCCTTTACTGCCACCTAAATCTGTTAACCCTGAAGATTGTAGAAAATGAACATTTAAAAAAGTATTACAACCAACAGCCAACATCATACTCAATGGGCAAAAACTAAAACCATTTCCCTTAAGAACAGGAACAAGACAGGGATGCCCACTCTCACCACTCCTGTTTGACATAGTACTGGAAGTATTAGCCATTGCAATTAGACAAGAAGAAGAAATAAAAGGCATCCAAATTGGAAAAGAAGAAGTAAAACTGGCCTTATTCGCAGATGACATGATATTGTACATAAAAACCCTAAAGACTCCATGAAAAAACTATTAGACTTGATAAATAAATTCGGCAATGTAGCAGGATACAAAATTAACGCCAAGAAATCTATGGCATTTCTATACACCAATAGTGAACTTACAGAAAGAGAGACTAAAAAAGCAATCCCATTTACCATCGCACCAAAAAAATTAAGATACCTAGGAATAAAATTAACTAAAGAGGCAAAAGACCTCTACTCAGAAAACTACAGGACGGTGAAAAAAGAGATAGAGGAAGACATAAACAGATGGAAGAACATACCATGTTCTTGGATTGGTAGAATCAACATCATTAAAATGTCCATACTACCCAAAGCAATCTATAAATTCAATGCACTTCCCATTAAAATACCAATGGCATATTTCACAGACCTAGAACGAATGCTCCAAAAATTCATCTGGAATAAAAAAAGACCCCGAATAGCTGCAGCGATCTTGAGAAAGAACAAAGTAGGTGGGATCTCAATACCAGATATCAAACTGTATTACAAAGCCACTGTTCTCAAAACTGCCTGACACTGGCACAAGAACAGACATATAGATCAATGGAATAGAATAGAGAACCCAGAAATCGACCAGAACCAATATGATCAATTAATATTTGACAAAGGAGGCAAGAACATACAATGGAGTCAAGACAGTCTCTTCAATAAATGGTGTTGGGAAAGTTGGACAGATACATGCAAAAAAATGAAACTAGACCACCAACTTACACCATACACAAAAATAAACTCAAAATGGATAAAGGACTTAAATGTACGACGGGAAACCATAAAAATACTAGAAGAATCCAAAGGCAACAAAATCTCAGACATATGCTGAAGCAATTTCTTCACCGATACAGCTCCTAGAGCATTGGAAACTAAAGAGAAAATAAACAAGTGGGACTACATCAAAATAAAAAGCTTCTGCACAGCAAAAGAAGCCATCAACAAAACAACAAGAAAGCCCACTGCATGGGAGAACATATTTGCCAATGATATTTCAGTTAAGGGTTTAATCTCCAAAATTTACAGAGAACTCATACAACTTAAAAAAGGAAGATAAATGATCCAATCAAAAAATGGGCAAAGGACCTATATAGACACTTTTCAAAAGAGGACATTCAGAAAGCCAAGAGACATATGAAAACATGCTCAAAGTCACTAATCATCCGAGAAATGCAAATCAA
Source organism: Myotis lucifugus (assembly GCF_000147115.1). Taxonomy (NCBI): domain Eukaryota; kingdom Metazoa; phylum Chordata; class Mammalia; order Chiroptera; family Vespertilionidae; genus Myotis; species Myotis lucifugus. The sequence goes on along the minus strand of NW_005871057.1, from coordinate 1,483,148 downwards.
AACAACAATGAGGTACCATCTCACACCTGTCAGAATGGCTATCGTCAACAAATCAACAAACGACAAGTGCTGGAGAGGATGCGGAGAAAAGGGAACACTCGTGCACTGCTGGTGGGAATGCAGACTGGTGCAGCCACTATGGAAGACAGTATGGAGTTTCCTCAAAAAGTTAAAAATGGGACTCCCATTTGACCCAGTGATCCCACTTCTAGGAATATATCCAAGAAACCAGAAACACCAATCAGAAAGGATATATGCACCCCTATGTTCATAGCAGCACAATTCACCATAGCGAAGATCTAGAAACAGTCTAAGTGCCCATCAGCAGATGAGTGGATTAGAAAACTGTGGTACATCTACACGATGGAATACTATGCTGCTGTAAAAAATAAGGAATTCTTACCATTTGCAACAGCATGGATGGAACTGGAGAGCATTATGCTAAGTGAAATAAGTCAGTCAATGAAAGAAAAATACCACATGATCTCACTCATTTATGGATAATAAAGACCATTATAAACTGATGAACAAAAATAGATACAGAGGCAGAGCAGCATTGAACAGACTATCAAACTACAGTGGGAAGGCTGGGGAGGGTTGGGGGGCAGGAGGGGGGGGTGGTAAGAGATCAACCGAAGGACTTGTATGCATGCATATAAGCATAACCAATGGACATAAGACACTGGGGGATAGGGGAAGCTGGGGGAATGTCAAGAAGGGGGGAAAAAGGAGACATATATAATACTCTTTGTAATACTTTAAGCAATAAAACAAAATTTTTTTAAAAAGTATTACATATGTCCTCCTTTTCCCCCCATTGAACCCCTCCAGCCCACCCATCCTGCACCCTGCCCCAGGCCTTCACCACCCTATTGTCTGTGTCCATGGGTTATGCATATATGCATACAAGTTCTTTGGTTGATCTTTTCCCACTCACCCACCCACCCACCCCCACCTTCCCTTTGAGATTCAACAGTCTGTTTCATGCTTAAAAGAAGTGGTAAGCATTTTCCATTTATATCTCCAATCTTTTCACTTATATTTCCAATCTGCATAGCTCTACCTCTGACTTTTTATGTGAAATTCATTTCTATTTTAGTAGCATAAATAAATAAGAAAATGCATTCAGAAAAAATACTGTAAAAATGTATAGTTAATAAAACTTGATTACAAACCATTAAAAGATAATCCTGGTTTAAAAATCAGCCCTCATTTAACCACATATTTCAGTGCAGTGATAGTATTACTTTATGTCATGACTTGCAAATTCATTATTGAATCATTTTAAAATCAGTATATAAAATATACAAATGCAGCCCAGAAATAACAGGTTAATATAGTCTTGCTTCAGATGAAACTAATTCTATGCTCTCACGTGATTTTCCTGAAGGAAAAAACATTGAAGAATTTAATTGGGCATTTGGAATAGCAAAAGAGAAAATTAATGTACTTAGGAGTAGACAACATTCCACTGCATTAACATTTGTTTGGGCGACAAACAGTCTCCAATCCAGTTCCTGTCCTTTAGCTTCTGAAGGTAAATAATTTTCTTTGCTTTAGAAGAAATTTGAACCTGACTTTAGAAAGCATTCCAATCTAGCAACTGCTAATAAAAGACACAACTCTATAGTTCCACATTCCCATGTGTATACCTCATCAATATATCAATATTCCAGTTTTAGATATAAAAATCCCCTTTTAAAACTGAGGAAATATATAATTGTTATCCCCACTGCAGTAACAAAATGTGTGTGGGGGGGGGGGGGGGAGAGATGGGGGGAGGTGCACACGTGCGCACACACACCACACACCACACACACACACACACACACACACACACACACACACATGCGTGCGCGCCCATGAACACAGAGAATAAAAGCAGTTATGATTTGAAAGGCAATATTTGTAGGAGTAAGTAACATTTTTAAGAGTAGCCACCCAATATTCTACTGGTTTCTTCTTTTTGTATTATAAGCCTATAAATCATTCCACTAAAAAGCTGTAACAAATCAATTTCCTGGACAAAAATCCATTCTTTGGTGGTAATGAAAGAAATTCAATAGAGAAACGACTATTAATAAATATTTAATAACTGGAATTAAAACTCCTGCCTGAGATCTGAGGGAAAGAAAGATACGATATGGAATAAAAATGTTTAAGATCTCTTCAATTACAGTAAAAAGCCCCTGCCTAAAAACTGACTAGGAAGAATTCAATGTACTTACTTTCTCAATAAGTCCTCCTGAAAATTCTGTCAAAATTAATGTGGCGGTCTATTTGGGTTTTATTGCACATGGAAGATTGATTTTTTTTTTGCAGGAATCTCAGGGTAATTCCCTTCCTAAATCCCTCCCCCAAGCCTCAAGAGTGTGAATAATGATCTACAAGATTGCCTTGTGAGTTTGTTTTTGTAGCATAGGTTTTCTTAAAAGAAGGCTATACTGATAGCCTCTACATTGCCCACAGCTAGATAATGAATTCTGCAGATTTTCTAGAACAGCTGGGCAACCGTGGCTTCTCCACCTGAGACCTCAGCAGGCTACTAGGCCATGACAGCTGGGAAAAGCACCAACAGAGACTTGGATTAAAGAACAAGAGGAATGAATGGGCTTGTTTTTCTAAGCATATACCTCAAATACTTCCCAGAGATAAATACAATTTATTCTTATAAACTCTATTGTTTTAACAAAAACAAACAAACCTAGTCTAATTTACCCCCTTTCTACAGCCCTTTCAGCTAATATTGACAAAAAAGAGTAGTAAGGTACCATTGGTATCCCAATGGGCACACAGTGTTCTTATTTAGTTGAGTTACTCCATTAGGGCTTTAAAACATTTAAAGTATAATATTGGAATGCAACAAACTTTTGATTTTAAAAGTTATAGAGGTTTAAAAGATGTTTGTAGAAGATCATGCATATTGCTTATAGAACACACTAAAGGGATCTGAAACACTGGTTTCGTTTTAGAATAGTAATCATTTTCTGCAGAAAGACTGTAAAATATTAGTCCCCATACTCCCACAAAATAAAATAATCTCTTTAGCAACCATGACAATGCAAATTAATTCTGATTATTTTCTGTTGCTCTTTTAAGATTTGTTTGTTTGTTTTTGCTTGTTTAATTTCCTCGTAATACTTAGAAAAGAACATTAAATATGAAGGTGCTCAGAAATAACCTTGTGTTTGTAATTACAATGCTTAATTAAGAAAACAGCTTCACAGAATGACCTAAAACCTTTATTACCCACCCAATTTTGTAACCACATGTCCCTTCCTGGGGAAGAGCAGAGAAATAAAAGTAAATTATTATCCTTTACCACTTTTTTTTTTACTTCTACTGTTAATATCCCCTAGATGAGTGGCTATTTACAGAATTAACAGAGATTATTTGTTATTTCCATCAGACATGAAAATATTTTCTTAAAGTTATCCTGACAATAACAATGCTAGTCTTATTAAGCTACACATTTACTTACCTGATTAAGTTTAATTTATATTAAAATATCATTCAGTAGAATGTTGACAACCCACAACCTCCCATAAAAGAAAGTCTCCATTGCAGCATCATGAAGCCATGCTTAAGTAGGACAAAGTATGAAAGACGGCATTTATTTTTATTTTTCAATGAAGCAAAACTCACAAAGGATGACTAGACTACCCTAAAAAACTCCCTCCGTCAAAGACCATTTCTCTTTCTGTTGGTACCACTTCTTTCCTTCTGCTGACAGATGGCTAGGCGCTCAGGCCTTCCTGGTGGGCTGGCACTGGCCTTAGCCAATATTTAAAAAGAGACAATATTATTTTGCCTGTAAAGACTCACACCAGGATATTTACTGTTCCTATGTATAAAATAGGAATAAAAATACCTACAGAAGTACAGAGTGGGGCCAAAGTAGGTTTTTAGTTGTGAGGATGCAAAACACTGATTTTATTCTTATATTATTATTTATTAATTATTGTATTATTTTTCATATGAACAACTAAAAACATACTTTGGTCCCACTCTGTATATAGGCACCGACTATTCCTACATATGTACTATAAAAGTTGTATTCTTAGAGATGCTATTCCAGGGCGTGCACAGAACCCGCGTTTCGTGCATGGAGGAATGCCTCCTTCACAAGATTTCAGCATATGAAGCCCCAGTAACCATGACTTCACATCCAAACTTACAAAACACATGAGAAAAAAAGGCACCCATGACCAAGGGTTAAGAAACAATAATAACACAACACATAGAATTAGACTATCAAACACTTCAGATATCAGAATTACTGGATACAAACGATAAAATAATCATTTCCAAAATACATGGGAAATAAAAGACGGAACTGAAACCATAAGAAAGGAAGAAAAGATAATTTTATTTTCTAACATTGTGACAGACAAGATACACTGAATGATCCATCGATTGAAAGAACTAAAAATAATGGATATCCTATAAATATAAAGAAAATATTTCTAGCACATTATTGAAAAAAAAATGGCACAAAAGCAAAGAATCTGCAGGTCCTCAAAACTCATTAAAAATTGAAATCCTAAAAGAGAAGGGACAGGCAAACTGGCTATTGCCCTCACAATTTCTGCTGCTCCTATTACAACTTTGAAGTTTCACTTCCATTTCCAGGAAACTCCCAGGAAACCCAAGGTGGAGTCTTGGGCTCACCTGAGATAGGAGTCTAATTAGGGATCTAAGGTAAATCGTGTCCTCCCACAGGCTACCCCTCGCTACAGTAATGAATGGGAAATAAACCCACCACAAAAAAGGAGAAAGCCAGGAAACTTCCCTAATGCAGCCTTTGCATTTGGTGGAGAAGGAGGAAAAACTTCTCCTAAAAATCTGTACCCATAAGCCAGCACACACGTGACTTTTTGTTGCATAGTCATACTACTTATTTGATCAAAAAATTCCCAGATGGAAAAATTAAAGTGGTACTTGGTTAGTAATGTTCCCAAAGTGACTAAAATAAATGAGAATCCTCTTTGAAGAATTCACCTTCAATTTGAGCCTCAAAAAATTGCTACAGATAAAGTTTCAGGAATAATGCAGCATACACTCAAACATCACAAACATCTCATTAAAAAAGGAAAGTATCACCCTGGCCTGTGTGGCTCAGATGATTGGAGCATCCTCCAAACACCAAAAGGTGGTGGGTTGGGTTCCATTCCCAGTCAGGGCACATACCCAGGTTGTGGGTTCAATCCCCAGTCAGGCACATTGGGGAGGCAACCAATCAATGTTTCTCTCTCACATCAATGTTTCCCTCGCTCTCTCTCTCTCTCTCTCTCTCTCTTCCTCTCTCCAGAATCAATAAAATACCAATAAAAAATTTATCTAATTATTTTTAAAAAGGAAAATATCATGAGTGAAAACAAGTAGAAATAACAGACACAGAAACAAACCCACAAAGACATTAAATACTGCTAATATCAGAATATAAAAAATTATTAGCATATTTAAATAATTATGTAAGAAGCTTAAGTATATGAGCAAAGAATGATCAAAATGAACCTAGCAATACCTCTAAAAGCAAATTATACAACAGATGAAATAAAAATATTCAATGATGATTAGATTATGACACCAAATGTAATGTTGTTATTTTACCACAATTAAGTGTGTGTGTGTGTGTGTGTGTGTGTGTGTGTGTGTGTAGCACTAAATGATTAGCCAGGGGACTTAGAATTTCTAACCATAGAGAAGCAGATCCTATATAATAAAAGGCTAATATGCAAATAGACCAAATGGTAGAACAACCGAACAACCGAACAACCAGTAGCTATGATGTGCACTGACCACCAGGGGGCGTGTGCAGAACATGGCAGGTGTTTGCCACAGTGGGGTGGTGGAGCAGGAGAGTGGAGGCACCAGACCAAGGCGGGGCAGTGGTCACTGTCATCGGGACGAGCCTCTGGTGGTTACTGAAAATTCTTTGCTCTCCCGTGCCATGGTCCCGCCCGGCACTCGCACCTGCTGCTGGCGCCGGCCCTGCTTGCACTCGCAGCTGGTGCTGGAGCTGCCACTCGCACCCACTGCCAGTGCTCAGCACCCTGTCCCAATCACTTGGTGCCATCAGTGGGTGGGAATGGCGGTTGCCGACCCTGATCACCCCTGAGGGCTTCTCCACCTCCCCCTGCCCCTGAGAGGCGATTGGGGCAGCAGCCGCCACTCACACCCATTGATGGCACCGGCCCCACTTGCACCTGCTGGTGGCACCAGCCCCCAATTGCTCCTCACCATCAGCGGGTGCAAGTGGGGCCAGTGCTGTCAGCATGTGGGAGCAGCGGTGATGGGAATGGGGCTGGCGGCAGAAAGGGGACCAGGGGCTGCGGCGGGAGGGGCAGGGTGGGGGCATGGAGGATGGGCTGAGACCCGCCCCTGTGTCTACTGCAGCCACCTGGCCCACAGTTCCTTTCAAGGTGCATGAATTCGTGCACAAGGCCCCTAGTAAAATATAATTAAAAATGAAAAGTAAGCACCTAAAAGTAACTCACTGAAAAATGACTTTTGTATGATTAGTAAGTTATATGCTCATATGTATATTTCATGTTAATTTTTAGTTGATTATAAAGAGAAAGGAAGGGAGAGGGGGAGAGAAAAAAATCTATGTGGGAGGGAAACTTCAATTAGTTGCCTTCTGTACTTGCACTGACCAGGGATTGAACCCACAACCTAGGTATGTGCCCTAATTAGGAATTGAACCTGAGATCTTTTGGTGCATGGGGTGGCACTCCAATGAAGACAGGGTTCATATTAATTTTTATAAAAAGAGGGGAAAAAAGAACAAGATACCATATACAGGACCCAGCATACAGAGTCTTCACATGTTTATTTTTAACTGTATGAGTTGCACAACAGAATAAGCAGAGCTGAAATAAAGAATGAGTAGACTGGAAGCCCAATCTGGTGAAATAATCTAGGATGCAGCACCAACACACACTGAAGAGAGGACAAAAGTCATGGAGAAGAAAAAGTTGAAAGAATGTATCACTGGAATTCCAAGAGAAAATAAAGAGAATTGGAAAGAGGCAATATTTAATTACAGGGGATAATTTTCTATGCTCAGTGAGGATTCTTGTTTTTCATTCAGAAAGTGCCACAAATAATAGCTAAATAATCTCTATTTCTATTGAATACAGTTTAATAAACGTGAGTTAATAAAATATCCAGCAATCCTGATTTCTGTCATAAATGTTTTTCTTTTAAAAAATATTTTTATTGATTTCAGAGAGAGAGGGAGAGAGAAACAGAAATATCAATGATGAGAGAGAATCATTGATTGGCTGCCTCCTGCATGCCCCACACTGGGGATTGAGCCCACAACCCAGGCATGTGCCCTGACCAGGAATCAAACCATAACCTCCTGGTTCATAGGCCAATGCTCAACCACTGAGCCACGCAGGTCAGGCATAAATGTTTTTCTTAAAGTAACTTTAAGTGTTCATAATGTGTGCTAGCACATCACATGCAACACTTGAGATAGGCCTTTCTTAGCAAGTCAATGTACTAGCTCATGTAGTTACTAGATAACAATAAAAACCCACACTAGATCATGTTAAGCAAGGATGATGATAATTTGGAGAGAAAATAATGTTAAACACAAACTTTCTTTCTTGGTTCCAAATTCTATCTTATGTGGGAAAGTTTCACGACCACTGGCCCTATCCTGGAAATCTTTCCAGAAGCTTAAGCTGTATTGTTTGGTTTTCAGAAAGAAAGAAATATACTTCAGACATGGAATATCTTTATTAAGCCAAAAATGGGGCACAAATGCAATAGGAATATTTGAATGGGAACCATTTTGTTAAGCGTGGAATATGTGGTCATAAATATATTCAGGCTGAAGAGTCATGTGGTACTTACTGATTTTATGCATTAGATTAAAATATGTCCCTGTCTCCTTTACACTTACCATTTAGTATATTTAAAATGAAATCTAAGAAATTTGCTTAAGTGAAAACACAAAACCAACTTGTATCTCTATCCTACCTTCCCTATACTTCCCAGATTAACTGTGGCACAGGACCAAGCTCATTTCTTCCCAAGACTTTTGGGTATGGGTTTATATCAAAATTATTTTTTCATGACTTGAGTAAAATAATAGTTAAAAGAGGGTATTTAAAATAAACCAACACATGGATTCTTTCCCCTAACTGTACCTTTATTAATTGTAAAGTTTATGAAGTACCATTACACCCTGATGAATTGGTGCCCGTTCCAGCAACCATTTTGATCAGTTGTTTCTCACATTATTCTGACTGTTAAGTATTTTAAATATTACCTTTGCTTTTAATCAAAATAATTTGAATAATAAAGTAGGATTTGGAAACTTAAATATATCCAGAGGAAGGGTAACATTTCAATTGACAGCAAGAGAATGAGAAAAGGCAAAATACAAATCTGTTCACAAAGATATAAAACAGGCACCTTTAACATCGAGTTATAAAGACACCAATCTACCTTTTCTGTCTGAGCAGGTCCTCTGCCCCCTGGAGTATGTTCCTCTTTTATTAAATGGGATTAGAAGTAACTGCCCTGCCTATCTTATAACATTGAAAGTATCTAATGGGATGCTACCTATAAGAACACTTTCTGTGTAAACCATTCTATGTGAGAAAATAGTAATAATAAATGTAAAGAATTATTACTCCATTTGATTCATAGATATGATTTTTAGGTTATTTATATTCCCTGTGTGTTGAAAGTACATTATCAACTCAGTTTCCATGTTAGAAAAGAGAGACTTTATTATTAGAGATGATAACAGTATTTCAATGCTATGTTCCTTAAAATTATTTCTCAGGTACTTGTTGTTTGTGCATAAGTGAGGCTCCTCTCTTTACTCTGGAACACCCACCGGGAAAGTATAGAGTTACTTTCAGCACCAGTCACTTTTACAGACATCCAGGTCCTCTGAGCCACAATACGATTTAATATTATTTGTTACCTTGAACAAGATTTCCTTTTTTATGCTTTAATTTTATAGTTACTTGATTATCCTTTTACTTTTATAGTGAAAGGAATATTTGTAGTTTTAAAATTTAAAATGTGACTCATTTTTATAGAAATTTTGAAATATGCACATAAAATATATATACATGTTTGTAATCACAATGCCCAGAAATAATAACTAATAACTTTTTAAATTTTAATTAAAGAAACATTGCATGGACTATCTATTTTATAAAGTATTTTTTCACACTGAAAACATCCTTCCATATTATTGTTATAACAAGGAAGTCTCTAAGTCACATCTTAACGTGGCACTGATTGCCATCACGACTTGCACTTTAACCCAGATCACATCACATTTTAGAAAACAGACCAGGTTTTATATCAAAGGTCAGCCACACTAGACAGTTTCTAATGTCCCCCAGTGCTCAAACAAGTGACATAAAAGTATTAAGAGGCCAGATGTAAGAAAAGAGACATTAAGTGACTGTATTTTGACCAACTTTTACATCAGGCTGCTTATAATGCCTTTTTAAACTTTAGAATGGACAAAAAAACTAACAAAAAATAAACAACAAAAAAAGCAGGTTTCCCATCAGTTTCTGTTACAAAAATGCCAGCTTGAGACTCCAGTAATTTTTACTACTTGATAGTTTATACCATAAAAAATGTGTAAGAATCAAGAGAATAATCATTCTTTCACCTGTCTTACCTAGGAAGCTAATTATTATTCTTGCTTTACCTGGTGATAGCATGAGATAAAATCAGAATAACACTAACTTTATGTTGTGTTTCCTTTTGAATAAGAAGCTTAAGTATAGTGTGAGTAAAACTTGCTGAAAAGGAAGGTTCTGGTGGGATAATTCTACAGTTCTGCAAGCTTAGACTTTTCAACAATATTTGAATGCTATGTGACCGCCATGCCTTTCTAACGTGATGTTCATTATTTTAATTAAAGTTATATTTGTCCATTAGGGCATGATTGGAAAACATTCTACTAGTGCAGCAAAATTTAGTTGCACTTGGAGTCAGGAACTATTAATGCCTATTTTAGGGGGACGCTAGGGACATCCAGGTGTAGATTGATACCTATCTCATTTCCTGTTTATGTTGACTCATTTTCCTGAACAAGTTGGTCAAATAAATGCCTTGTCAATTCTACGTCAGCCTGAATATGTCTCTAGGGAAGACACCAGTTGGTAACGACTGCTGGCCAACTGCATGAAAGACTTTTGCACAGACTGCAATTTGTTCAGTGAAAGCTTCCCTAGACAAATTGATCTTGAACTGTTTTCAATTTTTAAAGCATCAGCAACATTATTCTTTAAAAGTTACTGGGTCAGATATATAAGGCATATAAAACTATTCTACGTAAGAAAGAAATTGGTTTAGCCACTAATTATCCGTTTAACCTCTCTGAGCTTTAGTTTCCAAATTGTTTAAATAGGGAAAATAATATTACATCTCTCACAGTATAACAACTAAATGAGGTAAATGCATGCATTCAGTAGCATTTCAGTTGTGCAAGTGGCATGTAGGTAATTAGTGGTCCAACAGGGATTCTGGAACTACTTACTCTTCATTCCATTTCAAGTGTTCTCAGGGAGGTAGAGATTTTTTCAAAATTCTTTATTGTTTAAAGTATTACATATAGTATTACATATGTCTCCTTTTTCCCCATTAACCTCTCCCTGGCCACTCCCCCACCCCCTGCACATGCCCTCACCCCCTAGTGTCTGTGTCCATTGGTTATGCTTATATGCATGCATACAAGTCCTTCCGTTGACCTCTTACCTCCCACCCCTCCCACCCCTGCCTTCCCTCTGAAGTTGGACGGTCTGTTGGATGCTTCTCTGTCTCTGGATCTATTTTTGTTCATCAGTTTATGTTGTTCATTATATTCCACAAATGAGTGAGATCATGTGATATTTTTCTTTCTTCGACTGGCTTATTTCGCTTCACATAATGTTCTCCAGGTCCATCCATGCTGTTGCTAATGGTAAGAATTCCTTCTTTTTTAAAACAGCATAGTATTCCATTGTGTAGATGACCACTGTTTTTTAATCCACTCATCTGCTGATGGGCACTTAGGCTGTTTCCAAATCTTAGCTATTATAAATTGTGCCGCTATAAACATAGGGGTGCATATGTTTTTTCTGATTGGTGTTTCTGGTTTCTTGGGATATATTCCTAGAAATGGGATCACTGGGTCAAATGGGAGTCCCATTTTTAACTTTTTGAGGAAACTCCATACTGTCTTCCATAGTGGCTGCACCAGTCTGCATTCCCACCAGCAGTGCACAAGGGTTCCTTTTCCTCCACATCCTCGCCAACACTTGTCATTTGTTGATTTTTTTATGATAGCCATTCTGACAGGTGTGAGATGGTACCTCATTGTTGTTTTGATTTGCATCTCTCAGATGACTAGTGACTTTGAGCATGTTTTCATATGTCTCTTGGCCTTCTGTATGTCCACTTTTGAAAAGTGTCTAAGTCCTTTGCCCATTTTTTTTATTGGATTGTTTATCTTCCTTTTGTTAAGATATAAGAGTTCCTTACAAACATTGGAGATTAGGCCCTTATTGGATATAACATTGGCAAATATGTTCTCCCATGCAGTGGGCTTTCTTATTGTTTTTAATGGTTTCTTTTGCTGTGCAGAAGCTTTGTATTATGATGTAGTCCCATTTGTTTATTTTCTCTTTAGTTTCCATTGCCCTAGGACAGTGGTTCTCAACCTTCCTAATGCTGTGACCCTTTAATACAGTTCCTCATGTTGTGGTGACCCCCAACCATAAAATTATTTTCGTTGCTACTCCATAACTGTAATTTTGCTACTGTTATGAATCATAATGTAAATATCTGATATGCAGGATGTATTTTCATTGTTACAAATTGAATATAATTAAAGCATAGTGATTAATCACAAAAACAATATGTAATTATATATGTGTTTTCCGATGGTCTTAGGCGACCCCTGTGAAAGGTCGTTCGACCCCCAAAGGGGTCGCGACCCACATGTTGAGAACCGCTGCCCTAGGAGCTATATCAGTAAAGATATTACTAGGACATATGTCTGACATTTTGCTCCTTACAGAGTCTTCTAAGATTTTTATGGTTTCCTGTCTTACGTTTAAGTCCTTTATCCATTATGAGTTTGTTTTTGTGTATGATGTAAGTTGGTGGTCTAGTTTCATTTTATTTATTTTTTGCATGTGTCTGTCCAATTTTCCCAACACCATTTATTGCAGAGACTGTCTTGACTCCATTGTATGTTTTTGCCTCCTTTGTCAAATATTAATTGAGCATAATGGCTTGGGACTATTTCTGGGTTCTCTGTTCTGTTCCATTGGTCTATATGTCTGTTCTTGTGCCAGTACCAGGCAGTTCTGAGAACTGTGGCTTTGTAATATAGCTTGATATCTGGTATTATGATCCCTCTAACTTTGTTTTTCTTGCTCAAGATTGCTGCAGCTCTTCGGGGTCTTTTTTTATTCCATATGAATTTTTGGAGAGTTTGTTCTAGGTCTGTGAAATATGCCATTGTTATTTTAATGGGGATTGCAATAAATCTATAGATTGTTTTGGGTAGTAGGGCATTTTAAGGATGTTGATTCTACCAATCCATGAACAGAGTATATTCTTCCATTTGTTTATATCTTCCTTTAGTTCTTTTTTCAATGCCTGTAGTTTTCAGAGTACAGGGTTTTTACCTCCTCAGTTAAGTTTATTTCTAGGTATCTTAATTTTTTGGTGCAAAGGTAAATGGAATTTTTTGTTTGTTTGTTTGTTTCTGTAAGTTCATTATTGGTGTACAAAAAGGCCATAGATTTCTGGGTGTTAATTTTGTATCCTACTACATTGCTGAATTCATTTATTAAATCTAGTAGTTTTTTATGGAGTCTTTGGGGTTTTCTATGTACAATATCATGTCATCTGCGAATAATGACAGTTTTACTTCTTTTCCAATTTGGATGCCTTTTATTTCTTCTTGTTGTCTGATTGCTATGGCTAGCATTTCCAGTACTATATCGAACAGGAGTGGTGAGAGTGAGCATCCCTGTCTTGTTCCTGTTCTTAGGTGAAATGGTTTTAATTTTTGCCCATTGAGTATGATGTTGGCTGTAAGTTTGTCATATAAGGTTTTTACTTGTTGAGATATGATCCCTCTATTCCCACTTTGCTGAGAGTTTTTATCAAGAAAGGGTGTTGAAATTTGTCAATGCTTTTTCAGCATCGACTGATATGATTATATGATTTTTGTCTCTCAATTTATTTATGTGATGTATCACGTTTATTGATTTGCAGATATTGTACCATCCTTGCATCCCGGGATAAGTCACACTTGGTTATGGTGTATGGTCTTCCTAATGTAATGCTGGATCTGATATGCTAAGATTTTGTTGAGGATTTTAACATCTGTGTTCATTAGAGATATTGGCCTATAATTCTCTTTCTTTGTAGTGTCTTTATCTGTTTTTGGGATTAGGGTAATGCTGGCTTCATAGAAAGAGCTTGGAAGTATTGCTTCCTCTTGAAATTTTTTGAATAGTCTGAGGAGGATAGGCTTTAGTTCTTCTTTGAATGTTCGATAAAACTCCCCTGTGAAGCTGTCTGGCCCAGGGCTTTTGTTTGCTGGATTTTCTTTTTTCTGCTTCAATTTCCTTCACAGTTATCAGGCTATTCAGATGTTTTCATTCTTTCTGATTGAGTTTTGGAAGGTCATATTTTTCTACGAATATGTCCATTTCTTCTAGGTTGACCAGTTTGTTGGAATAGAGTTTCACAAGTATATTTTTTACAATATTTTGTATTTCTGTGGGGTCTGTTGTTATTTTGCTTCTTTCATTTCTGATTTTGTTTATTTGGGTCCTCTCTCTTTGCTTCTTGGTGAGCCTGGCTAGAGGTTCATTAATCTTGTTTATCCTTTCAAAGAACTAGGTCTTGGTTTCATTGATCTTTTGTATTTTTTTATTTTGGTCTCTATGTCATTTATTTCTGCTCTGATCTTTATTATTTCCTTCCTTCTGCTCACTCTGGGCTTTTCTTGTTGCTCTCTATCTAATTCTTTAAGTTGTAGAGTTAGATAATTTATTACCAGTTTTTATTGTTTTTTGAGGTAGGCCTGTAATGCTATGAACTTCCCTCTTAGGACTGCTTTCATTCAGGACTGCTTTCATAGATTTTGGATTGTTGTGTTTTCATTGGCATTTGTTTCCAGGATGTTTTTTATTTCTTCTTTGATATCTTTAGTAACCCAATCATCTATATATATAAAAGGTGACCATCCAACCAGTAGCTATGACATGCACTGACCACCAGGGGGCAGACGCTCAACACAGGAGCTGCCGAGTGGTGATGACTTGGCAGCAGCAGTTCTCAAGTGACGCACCCCAGAACCAGAGAGAAGGGAGCCCGATTCTAGGGTGTGTCACTGGAAAACCGCCCTCTCACAATCTGGGACCCCCTGGGGATTTTGGAGAGCCGGTTTCCTCACAGGCCAGGCCAAGGACCCCACCTGCCTGAGGGACCCCGCTCACTCCGCAGATGCCCTTAGAGCTGCAGCACCTCCCCAGGTGCCGCTGGCTGGGAAGGGACCACGGGAGGTTGGCTCCAGGGCACATCCGGCCCATTTCACTCAGTCCTGCCAGCCACCTTCTAATTAATTTCCTTTCAATGTGCATGAATCCATGCACCAGAGCATTAGTTGTTTAATAACACACTATTTAGCCTCCAAGTGTTTGAATTTTTTATTGTTTTTATTGTAGTTTATTTCCAATGTTATGCCATTGTGATCTGATAAGATGCTTGATATGATTTCAATCTTCTTGAATTTGAAGAGACTGTGTCCCAATATGTGGTCTGTCTTTGAAAATGTCCCATGTGCACTTGAGAGGAATGTATATTCTGTAGCTTTGGGGTGAAATGTTCTGAAGATGTTGATTAAGGTCCATCTGATCTAGTGGGTTGTTTAGGATTGCTGTTTCTTTGCTGATATTTTGTTTAGAGGATTTATCCAGTGATGTCAATGGGGTATTAAAGTCCCCTACTATGATTGTATTGGTGTTGATCTCTCCCTTGAAATCTTCCAGAAGCTTTTTTTTTATGTATTTGGGTGCTCCTGCATTGGGTGCATATATGTTTACCAGAGTTATATCCTCTTGTTGAGATTTTTTTAATGAACTTACAACATGATAAAATTAAATTTATCAATTGATTGATTGATCAATATAGATATACATATTAAAAACAAAAGAGATTCTCTACTATTTGTAAATGTTTGTGGATCGATATGTTTCCATGTTTGCCATTTTCTCTTGCTGCTAAGACTTGACACAGTAGTTCAAATGTTACCACAAATACCAGAAATTATTTGATCAAATTCTAACAAGATCTTCTCTTTGAAATTATAAGAGAGAGAGAGAGAGAGAGAGAGAGAGAGAGAGAGAGAGAGAGAAAGAGAGAGAGTTCTTGGAAAATTTCAATTAAAGTAATTCATATTTTAACATCTCTGTAAATACTATCCTTGGATGTGGTCTAGAAGTTAGAATTGCTCTACCATTCACCATGTAGACTGAGGCAACTCAGTAGCTTATTTGTGCCTTGGTTTCCTCATCTGGCAGTTGAGGGTTCAATAAGATGGTCCCTTTCTAAAATGAACACAATTCTATGAGACTCATGATGAATGTCATTAAATAGGAATGGTTGATACCATTAAATATTCATAGTATTCAATTTCAACTGAGCCCTCATTGCTACTTAATAATCTCTGTATTCAACCCCTTAGTACACTCATCACAATAATTGTCCCAAAGCCTCACCAGTCTCTTGAAGTACCCATCCCACCCTACCATCAACATTGGGCAAATGTGGACCCAAACTAATGAATTTTTCAAGTAGATACAGACCAGCTTCTAGCAGCTGGTTTGTAAGAAGCAAGCAGCATAATGAGGACACCTCTCAGGATAGTTTTGGTACCATCTACTTGATACTGAGGAGCCACCACATGCACACTGATGAGACACCATTTGAAATGTAATGCTCTTCCCACATTTTTATTCATCTGTCAGTTTTTTTTCACATGCATCTGTTTAAAGACCAAGTGTTAGAAATATGCATAAATGCTACCAACCAGAAAAAAAAAGTTGATGGTGTACCCATTATGTTAATTAAAGTCTACCCCCTTATTTTGTTCTTCTAAGAAATTGCTAAATTATCTAATTGCTTAATCTAAATGGTCCTGAGAGTAGGGCTATTTCACAGTAACAGGGGTATAGAGAAAATATGTTAAAATTAGAATAAGCTTAAGAAAGAATTATATACTCTGACCAAGGTGGGAGAATTAGCTGAAATATCTGCCAAGGGAAAGTGGAAAGTTCTAAGATACCAGATGTCTCTGTGGGTTCCAAATTTGGAATTCTTTGTCGCCTTCTAAATCTTCCTTCAGAAGTATCAAGCCTTACAATACATGTGGTTTGGCATATGGGCTGTTATTTTGCATTTCTAGACTCTGAGTCTGCCTTTTAAATCAGTATCTGAGCTATTTTGCTCAGTTCTTTGATATCTTGGGATATATGGCTCTCAAGAACATGAGGCAAAGAAATAATGACTTGTTCTTTCCTCCTTCATTTCATTATAAAGATCTGCTGACAAGATTTAGGGCCCAAGGAAGCATAGCTGCTATCTTTCTTTTCTTTTGAATGTTTTGTTGTTGCTGTTGAGGAATAGGGTATAAAGATACCCCTCATGCTAAAATAACTTTAGTTTTTTAAATATTAAATTAATTTATCATAGATGGCAATTTTGGATCTTCTTGTATAGTTATATTTCTCTCTTGAACACCAACCACTCTGTGAACCTCCCAACTGAGAACTAGTTATAACACCTGTACATGATTTCAGGTACTCAAAACAATGGGACGATAGACTATAAGAGCCAATTATTCCATTGGTCATTTAGCAATGGTAGTTAAATTAAAGATGAATAAGTGATGGGAGAAAAAAGAACAATTAACATCCAAATGAGAAAGACCTCTACTATAAAAAAAGATAAAAGAAGCACCCAATTCAAAACATTTTTCATTTACATCTTATTTTTCTTCATCTTGGGTTACAGAGATATTCAGGATTATTCACTAGATGGAATATATTATACTGGTGGGAAATTACTAATTTGTAAACATCACATCGCACCCTTGAGCATGCATCATTTACCAGTGTGTCTGCATTTTTAATTGTTATAAATCAGTTGTTAAGTGTAAGTAAACTTTAAGTTGATAGTTTCATACCTTCTGACTTATCAGTAACATACAAGTAATGTGAAATATCTTTTAAAAATCACACCCCTTTCTTCTGTCTCTGAAGAAAACACTATACAAAATGGAATTCAGAACTGTTGTGTTTTTTATACACATGCTAAAATATGATTTTTTAAAAAGTGACAAACCTCTCTGTAAAATGACCTCTATAATGAAAAATAGATTCTGGCAGGATCATTATACATGTTAGTGAAACATTCATGGAAAATTGAAGCAACCAGCAGAGTGTTTAAAAGCAGAAACAAGAAAACACAGATGCCCTACTTCATAGACTGGATCCTGGCAGAGGCTTACAGGTCCTGAAATTAGAGGAGATAACCAGAAGTTACCAGATAAACAGATTTTTCCCTTCCCTTTTAATTTTGTACCAGAGAGAAGCAGCCATAGAGGAGGAAAAAAGAAAAAGAAAAGATAAATTGAAGCTAGAACCTCTTAAGTTTAACTCCCCCCAACAAAAGAGCTGAGAAAGCACAGAAATATAAATTGGGAATTATGTGTGCCAAGCTATGAAAGGGTGCATTGTTCCTGCCTGTCTCTCTGAATCAATAATGAGGAAGGTTGTTGTTTTTTAAGATAAGATAACCTTTTTTTAAAAAAAAAAATATTTTATTGATTTTTTACAGAGACGAAGGGAGAGGGATAGAGAGTTAGAAACATAACATCGATCAGCTGCCTCCTGCACACCCCAAACTGGGGATGTGCCCGCAACCAAGGTACATGCCCTTGACCGGAATTGAACCTGGGACCTTTCAGTCCGCAGGCCGATGCTCTATCCACTGAGCCAAACCGGTTAGGACATGAGGAAGGTTTTTAATGAAGAACCAGAACCCAAGGTGAACATCCAGGAGATTCTCACCGCTGAGTCATGGAGACTGAGGGAGAGGTCCTATCAGTCTGGGAAAGTGGGGAAATGTAGTTACTCAACAGCCCTTCCCCCTTCTTCCTTGCCAAAGGAAGCATAATGTTGAGGGAGGAGGGTGTACCAATGTGCTCAACCCCAGAAGGGGACTCTGGTTTGACTAATCCTTAGCAATCCTATTCTTCTTTGCTAGTGAATCATTTGGCCAATATTGTGTGCAGTGATGGGGGTGGGGATAGGCAAACGTGATCCAGTTTTGCCAAAGAGTCACAAAGGGAAGTCTAATAAGGAGCCTTGGGGTAGATCTGTCTTCCTGACACTAGAAAAGCTTTTTCCGGCAACCCATTCTCCCAATCCAAGATATCATGAGGCTATAAATCCTCCTCAGTAGCTACCTTGTAGCTTAAGGAACAAACATCAACAAGTTGAGGATGGCAGAGAATATAGAAAACTCTTAGTACCTTAATAGGAATGTGGGCTTCTTTACCAAATCTGGAATCACATACTCCCAGAATTCTCACTCGGCAGGAAAATTCAAGGCCTTTATTTTTGAGTTTCTTTTGGTTGAGACTGTGTTTCTTGCAGCTGGATGGTCCTCACTGATAAAGAGACAGTTTGTAAAAGGGGACTCCATGATGCTATGGCTGGAGGTTCTGCCCACTTCACAATGGCCACCATGGAGAGGAGGGAGGAGATCAAGAGATAAAAGCTCTGCTGATAAGCAAAAGAAAGGGAATCCATGCTTGGGGGTGCATCTTTGTGCTATTTCTACCTCTGATAAGGAAGTGCCCACAATCAAGTATGAGAGGACACATGTTCTTCCTTAATAGAAGCAATACCAGAGATGGAAAACCCATTGGTAAAATAGTGAACAAATTCTTCAATCAGTTCTGTGTCTTGCCCATGACATTTTGCTTCATTGGGCATTTATATCGATAAATTTATTAGAAACAGACATTTTGTTTCTTTTTTTAACCATTAATTAAATTTATTGGGGTGACATTGGTCAACATGAACATAGGTTTCAAGTGTGGGTTTCTATGTTACAAGATCTGTATAATACACCATGTGCTCACTACCCAAAGTTAAATCTTCTCCTATCACCATATATTAGGACCCCCTTCTCCTCCCACCCTCTTCCTTCTGGCAACCACCGCACTGCTATTTATGTTCACGAGTTTCAGTTTCATATCCCATATATGAATGAAATTACATGGTTCTTAACTTTTTCTTACTGACTTATTTCACTTAGCATAATGTTCTGAAGGTCCATCCATGTTGTTGCAAATGGTGCTATTCCATCCTTTTTTATGTCTGAGTATATTTCATTGTGTGAATGTACCACATCTTCTTATCCAGTCCTCTATCACAGGACACTTTGGTTGCTTCCATGTCTTGGCCATTGTGTATTATGCTGCAATGAACATAGGGGTGCATATTTCTTTGCGAATATATGATTTTGAGGTTTTCAGGAATATACCCCGGAGAGGAATTGCTGGGTTATATGGTAGCTCTATTCTCAATTTTTTGAGGAATTGCCAGACTGTTTTTCATAGTGGTTGTACAAGTCTACATTCCTACCAGCAGTGGATGAGGGTTCCCTTTTCTCCACAACCTCTCCAGCACATGCTATTACTTGTCTTGTTGATAATGGCCACTCTAACAGGTGTGAGGTGGTATCTCATTGTAATTTTGATTTGCATTTCCCTAATTGTCAGTGAGGTTGAACATATTTTCATATATCTGTTGGGTGTTGGTACATCTTGGGAGAGATATATTTTCAGGTCCTCTGTCCACTTTTTGGTTGGGTTCTTGTTTGTTTGATGTTGAGTTTCATGAGTTCTTTATATATTTTGGAAATTAAACCTTTGTTGCAGCTACTGTTTGCAAATATCATCTCCCATCTGGTTGGCTGCCTCTATTTCCTTGTCAGTTTCTTTTGCTGTGCAGAAGCTTTTTAGTTTGATATAGTCCCATTCATTTATTTTTGCCTGCATTTCCCTTGCCTTTAAGGTCAAGTTAATAAAATGTTCTCTATGACCAAGGTCCATAAGTTTGGCACCTATATTTTCTTCTATGTAACTTAGTGTTTTGGGTCTTATATTTAGGTCTTTGATCCATTTTGAATTAATTTTTGTACACGGGGACAATCTGTAATCCAGTTTCATTAATTTGCATGTGGCTTTCCAGTTTTCTCAGCACCATTTATTGAAGAGGCTATCTTTATTCCATTGTGTCTTTCTGGCTCCCTTGTCAAAAATGATCTGTCCATATATATGGGTTTTTATAGCTGGGCTCTCTATTCTGTTCCATTGATCTGTGTGTCTGTTTCTCTGCCAATACCATGCTGTTTTGATTATCATAAATCTGTAGTATAATTTGAAGTCAGTGATGCCTAGAAATTTCCCAAGTGATGGTTCCTATATATTGAGCCTCACATATATTCAAGGTTTCATTTGGATGTGTGTATGTGCATATACACACCCTGAGACACACACAGAAATTCTATTTAAAGAGAGGAGTTAAGGTGCTCTCCCTCCCAGGAGCATTCCCCTGCCTTTGCCTTTCCCTTCCCTTCCCTCCCCCCTTCTCTGCCCCAGGCATGTTACCATCAGCTTCCTCACTCCCAAGCTCCAAGGGCACTTCCTTTACCTCCATAACTCATTTCTTAGACCCATTTCTTCTAGGAATTACTTCTTCCACCTCTGTGATTTATGAAATAAATGTTCTCTTCAAAAAACAATGTGTGTGTGTGTGTGTGTGTGTGTGTGTGTGTGTGTGAAATTTTAAATTCCCTTTAGATTCTAAATTTCTCAAAGGAGTGGAGTGTTCATAGGGCAAGGCACTTACTGGAGAACTAACATTAACGGGCCAAAAGAAACTTTTAAAGCTTGATAAATTGTCATTTTATGCTGCAGACACCGTGAATTATCTAGGTCTTTCTATAACTTTTTACTCTTCTACACAGTATACCTTTCTGTGTTTCCATAAATACCTTAAGAAGCAAAAAAGGGATGATGCTAATGAAAACTGTAAATACAAATGCAATAAAAGTGCAGTTCTCTGCATAACTTGGAGCTTTGTTTTGTCACCAGTCCTTCATTCCTGGCTGTGATTGTAATATTGATTTGGGATATAAATTTTCTTAGCTCTTCCTTCCCTTCCAAAGGCTCCACCAATGCCCAACTTCACTCTTTACCCTTTTGCCTTTATGAGGAGTACAAAAAATAGGCTGGAGATCTTTTTGTAGAGTGATAAAAGTTTTCACACTTGCATAACTCCTGCTGCTGAAAGGGCCTGAAATCAACAGTCCTCAGAAAAGCATCTTTGAAAAGACACGGAGACTGAAAATCAGTAACTGCAAAGAAACACTTTGAAAAGAAGAGTAAGGAAAAGCCACTGTGAAATTGTGCTAAAGAGATAAAAATACCTAAAATGGGAAGACATGCACTTTGGAAACTTTATGGTTTTGAAAATTGTATATGTCTGGGTTGGGTTGTTTTTTTTTAAGTCTCTAAACTTTTCCTGGTATTACAGATGTTTGAAGCTCCCAAATTGGCTCTGCAGCTCTTGGTAGGAAAATTAGATTACCAGAATAGCTTTCTCACTAAATAATATATTAGGATAATTACTTAGTTGGCAGAAGAAATGAGCAAGAATTGAGCATACTGAAGTCCTTCAAAGGGTAAAGGAAAGGTCTAGACACTGAAGCAAAATGAACAGCTAGAGGATGAGGCAAATCTATTGGGTGTGGAGAAGCAGGGGAAATAAGCAGGTAGGCAGCAAGAGGGGCCAAGGGAACAGGGACTATTTCGGGAGACTGAAATCCACAGGGACTTTTCTAAGGAAGAGACCAAAGTCCTGAGAAGTTTAAATTGTCCACCCTCCATCTCTCTCTGTCTCTCCCCCATCATTCTCTACCTCTGTCTGTCTCTGTGTTTTTCTCTCTCTCTCTCTCTCTCTCTCTCTCTCTCTCTCTCTCACACACACACACACACACACACACACACACACACACTCACACACACACACGTAAGGCCACGGAAAGACCCCATCCTACACCCGCTGCAGGACCTGGCCCCGAACGAGGAAGGCCATCACATCTGTGTGGGGGCAGATAAGGGAGCCTTTGTGTAGCTACAGTTCCCAAGAAGCGTGATTGCTCATAGGCTCATGGGTTCCCCCGGGAAAGGCCTTGGGCATGTCACTGTCTGGATTTGGCAGTTATCTCCTTTACATTCCCACACAACCCTCCCAAGACTCGTGGGAATTACACTTTCCCTTTTCTCTCTCTGTCCCATCTGGAAAATATTGCACTGGCTGTGCTCACTTCCTAAGACCCTGCTCATCCTGGGGCTGAGCTAGGTTTTGCTCTTCTTTCCTTTTACACAGGCCTGTAAGGTATATTTTGCCTCTGCCTCCATCCTCTGCTGGTAGTTTTTATGGCACAGAGCCTCCCATTCCCTTTTTATCCTATTTATTAAAGATAACTTTGTGCATGAATTTGCCTAAGTTCTTATGATGTCCATGCACTCTGAACCCTCACCACCCAGAGTCTGGTAAAATTCAGGTACGTATGCTCAGGTCTGACCACAAGACAGGGTGATTGTCAGTGACTGGAAGCAATCTAAAACAATGCTTTGTCCTGCCCTAGCTGATCTGGCTCAGTGGATAGAGCACTGGCCTGCAGACTGAAGGGTCCGGGTTCAGTTCCAGTCAAGGACATATGACCAGGTTGCAGGCTCAATCCCCAGTAAGGAGCGTGCAGGAGGCAGCCAATCAGTGATTCTCTCTCATCATTAATGTTTCTATCTCTCTCTCTCTCTCTCTCTCCCTCTCCTTTCCTCTCTGAAATCAATATATATATATATATATAAACTAGTAAAACAATGCTTTGCCCTTGGAGCTTTGGAGATGCCAGAGTGGTCACTCTCTTTGGTCTGGGGTGCATCAGTGTAGGCCCTTGGCTGAAACAAATTCTGCTTAACTTAAACAAAAGAAATGTATTGGAAGACTATGAGGGTAAGATTAACACAGTCACAGAATTGACAGAAGACTGTGTTCTGGACAAGAAAGAGCTTGGAAGGCTGAGAAAGAAATATCTCAGCAGTGGTCTCATGTTAGGGACATCCATGTCATCATGAGTGAGTGCCAACGATTACTTCTTTGTTTAGTTCAATTAAGATCAAAGGATCAGTAAAGATCCTTCCAAGTGGCTGAACAAAGGTTACCCAACTTCTGGGCAAACAAGGATGAGGAGATAGCTGCTAGCCCTGCTGAGCTCCGTAGTGAGAGACACAAATCTGGATTTCTCTGCCCTGCAAAACTACACCCATGAGAGAGATAATTCCACAAAACAAAATTATAATGCTGATGAGAGCTACCAAGGAATGCTGGGTAGCCCAAAATTATATAGGTACATTACATAAAGGTTCCTGTTTCCTAAGGTTGCATAGTGTCTGGTACATAATAGGTGCTGAATAAATAGCTGTTGGATGAGTGTAATACTCTCGTTTCCCAGAGGTCCTGATGACGGGTGATCCTTGGCAAGATGATCCTAGCAATTATTAATTTTCAGGATAAATTCTGCCTGGAGCCTCAGACTGGGGCCATGCCAAACCAATCCCTGATGGCAGGAAGGTATGAGGTAAGATGTGGATTAAAGGGAAAACTGGAAAAGATGGGGGTCAAGGCAAAAAGATCTATCCATTTCTTTCCCTCTCTTTCTTTTTAACTATATGTCAGATCCTACTTTTATTACCTGCCTTTAAAGCAGCAGTCTTATTGTTATTTATTGTGAATTATTGTAATATCACAGGCATTAAAAAAATCATAGTACAATTAGCACTGAAGAGTTGAAGAGGATTATCCATGTGCTCAAAATACCAATTGTTGGATTCAAATCTGTTCGACCAGTGCAGTGTATTTTCTTCAGTGCCCTTAAAAAAGTAATTCTTTTTGTTCATTGGAACAAAGAATTATTTCTGGGAAAATAAAGATACTTTACAACAAGCTCTTGTGGATCTAGCATTTAAGGGAGATTATGTATCCCTCGTCATTCCTATGGTATCCTTCTATTATTTGCTGGATTTCACTCAAATATATTTTGGAATATAACCTTTTGTGTAAGAATAATTTTACTAGGAAAGAAAACCTTCCTAGTTGTGTGGCTAACCTTTGCCACTAAATAAAAGACATCACTTGTTTCCTCAATAAACTGATTAAAACCTTGAGTATTATTTTCACATTGCTTTTTCCTACTGCTATTTCTACAAATGTTGAAGCAGCTTTGATTCCGAAGCAATGCAGTAATAACTATTAATGATGGGTGAAGAAAACAAAAGTGGAAAATTATATTGATTGGATTTTAATTATTTTTAACAGTAATAAATGTTTAATTTTAACATAGTTTAGAGAATATTTTTTGCTTTAAATATGATCAAAACTGATCCAGGTGTGCTATAATCAACTGATACAAATGAAGACTATAAATCAGCAACCTGATTTAATATTTTTATAACTCCAAAGAATATAATGTCACCTTATGAATATTTATATCTTATGTCTCTTCAGAACTAAACTCACCTGTTCACTCGGCTCTTACAGTCCTTGTTTAAATTCAGTCCAAGATTTATTGAGTGGAAGTTTGGATCAGGTGCTATGTTAGACAGAACAAGGTATACAAAGGGGAGTGAGATAGCACATACAAGACACAGGCAGATTAAATTATGTGAATGTTAATGAGCCAGTTTCTGCTAGAGCTGTGTCTAGAACTTACTTCCTGGGTCTCAACTAGCCTAGTGCTCTTTTCACAAGATCATCCTGCCTTCCCAGGATGGATCTAGTGTATGGAGAAGGAGCGCATGAACATAGAGCATGGACACATTCTCTCCAACGAATGCTGAGAACAAGCGGAACCGGAAAAGACATTTATCCCTCAAATGAAGCAACAGCCTAAAAAGGAAAAAGAATGCAGAAGACAGCTTTGTGTTTCACAAGTACATAAGAAAGCTCCTTAAAGAGTGAAAAGGGGTTGGGATGCCAAAACTAAAAGACATGTATGCTAGCTCCAGCAACATTCAGTTTCTTTTGCACAATAGAAAACTTACACAGCAAGGATAATATGATAATTCTCCTCTGGACTTGTTAAACTCCTTGTTATGGATCTGGCTTATACTCAGCATTATTTATTTCCATATTCTTTTTGAGAATAATGTAACTTTCCACTTTATTCTAATCAAATCTTCTTAATAATCCTTTCTGTAAATAGGAACTGTGTTATTAGCCTATGTCCATTTTATAAGTGAGGAAACTGAGGCCTATGATTCAGTGGCATATCCCAATAGAACATTATTTTTCATTTCATGTTTTATTTTTAAAAATATCTATACTTTCATGTAGCAATACCTACGAGTAAAGAAAGTGATATTTCAAGGGCAATGAAGTAGACATACGTATTTATAGACCACCACGCATTTATAGAGGTTAGGGGCCAGAGGAAACATACGGATTTAACAATGAATAGCATCAGGATAGCTAATATTAAGGGTCCAAACAGTTATCTCATCTTTTTACTGAGGTCAAGGAATCCAGACTCCCCAAGAAGGCAGAGTGGTAAAGAAAGGAAAAACTGGCTTATATCCTTGGAGATGGCAGGTTAAAACCTCTATTTTCAATCTATTTCATTGTTGAGCATAGTAACAACTCCAGAGGGACAGTCTCTCCATCGCCTTGACTTGCTAAAGCAGGCATGCTGCAAAGAACAGAGCATCTTTGGATTATTCCTCTTATCAACAGAAAGTACACTTCCTGGTCATAAAAACTGGAGACCACAAAGATAAGCATTTAGAGCAAAAGTGTGGGGAGGAAATTCTGCTTCCACGACACACAAAAATCTATAAGACCATTTTGGAATGAAAACCCACAACAAACTTTAAAATGTGGGTGGAAATTGCTATAGGTTATAGGCTAATTCTAATATGTTGGATACTAGCTTTCTTGAGGGTAAGGAGGTGATGGAATATAATGGACAACCTTGGGACATTCTAACCAGTGGTGTGAAAGCTGGGTTTCCAAGGTAACCGAACAATGCGTGCTCTCAAAGCTGGATTACACCCATAGAGAAGAAAGAGGTCATTTAAAATGAAATAGTGCCAAGGAAAGACACTGCTCAACATGATCATAATTGTACAGAGAGCCCTCTCTCCTTCAAAATAAAATACTTCAGGAAGAAATTTATAAAATCTAACAACAGTTGACAACTACAGTTAATAATACTGTACTGTATAGTTGAAAGTTACTAAGGGAGTAGATCTTAAAAGTTCTCATCACACACAAAATCTGTAATGGTAAGGTGACAGACAGTAATGAGACTTATTGTGGTGATCATTTTGCAATACATACAATTATTGAATCATTATGTTGAACATCTGAAATGAATGTAAAGTATGCCAATTATAACTTAATTAGAGGCCCAGTGCATGAAATTCGTGCACGGGGGAGGGGGGTCCCCTCAGCCCAGCCTGCACTCTCTCCAATCTGGGACCCCTCGGAGGATGTCTGACTGTCGGTTTAGGCCCGATTCTGGGGACATCGCTCTCACAATCCGGGACCACTGGCTCCTAACTGCTCATCTACCTGCCTGCCTGATTGCCCCTAACCCTCTGTGTTGACCTGGTCACCTCCAGCTGACCCCCTGCCGACCTAGTTGCCCCCAACTGCCCCACCCCAGCCAGCCTGGTCGCCCCTAACTGCCACCCCCACCGGCCTGGT
>NW_005871057.1:1340497-1456142 GCF_000147115.1 Myotis lucifugus | reverse complement strand
CTTCTGCAGGGCTGGTCGCCCTCACTGGCCCCCTTTTCCCCCCGCCGGCCCTGGTTTTCCCCCACCTCTTCCCCCGAGGGGCTGGTTGGCCCCACCCCGCCCTGTTCTCCCGGCATTTGGTTGCCCCTTCACTGGCCCCCCCGCTGGCCCGGTCCCCCCCCCCCGCCTTTTCCGGAGTCCCATCCGGTGCGGTGATGGCTTTGGCTTTTATTATAAATAAAGAAAAAAAAACTTAAAAAACTAATAACAAAAAAAGAATAAATAAACCTTAAGCATCCTTCATTGTAATAAGACAAAAAAAAATATAAAATGTTTAAATCTTCCTCTTCTCAAAATGGCAAAAAAAAGAAATTTTTCAGAATTAATAAATTTCTTCCTGATTATTCAACTGTCAACGAGGAGTAGTCATTTTAACTTATTTCTCTCTCCAATTTTGGTCCATCATCCAACAACACGTTCCACTCTGAGATATAGTGCTTACACATGTCAGGGGCCCTGCGGGCACCTGTGTGAATGGAAAGCCCCCTATTTGTTTCAACACAGGCAGCTCAGTCCCAACAATTCTTTTTAAGGCTGCTGTGCCAATGCTGTATGGTTGGGTATATAGGCCCATTAACCCTAGAGAAGGGTCTGGGCTCTAAAAAGAGACTTGCAAATTATACACCTATAAATGGCCTTTAAGCCAGGGGTTTTGACTATACCAGGGATCTTTAAACAGTGAGAAGACCACAGAGCTAACATAGTCCTGGGAAATATAGAGTTAAGGATTTTCAAAGAGGGAGGAACCTCAGCAGGAGGAAAGGGGAACTTAGCTTTCAGGAAGAAAACCAAGAAGGAAAGACCTCACCCAGCCAGTGTGGGTCAGTGGTTGAGCATCGACCCATGAACCAGAAGGTCACATTGATCCCCGGTTAGGAGACAGGCAGGAGGCAGCCAATCAATTATTCGCTCTCATCATTGATGTTTCTATCTCTCTCTCCCCTTCTCCCTTCCTCTCTCTGAAATCAATAAAAACATATTTTTAAAAAATTTTAAAAGAAGGAAAGACCTTAATGGTAAGAGGAAAACCAGAAGAAACTGGTTTTATAGAAGTCCAGTGAGGAGACAATTTCAAGAAAGAGGGAATGGTCAGTTCTGTAAAATATTATAGGACAGTTGAATACGACTGTACAGTATTGATAGATTATACACTATTTTCAGAATAAAGCCCAAACTCAGAAACAGTCTAAACCTAAACAAACAAAAAGTCTCCACATTATACATAGGATTTTCAACCTAATGTGTATGAAGAAACTACCATACCTGTGAGCCTGTGGAGAGGAAGTGAGGTCACACAGGGCTCTTCCACTCTCAACCCTCCTTCCCTCCATTAGTTTGCAAAGCCCATAAAGTGTGTCTCACCTGAGGTCCCCAAAACCATCCTTTCATCTCCCCTGCTGCTTGTCATTTCCCTCTTCCCTTGCTCCTCATCTCTATGGTGATGTCTGATGATGATAATAATAATAATAATAATAATATCAACTGCTAGTTCTTGATCACTTACTATATGTCAAGTGCTTCACATGCCTTCTTTTTAATTCTCAGAACAACAGGCTCAGAAAGATAAAGAAAGTTGCCAAAGCTTTACTTTGCCAGTCACAGGAAGACATGATCGCACTTATATGTGGAATCTAATGAACAAAATACACTGATGAACAAAATAGATCCAGAGACATGGAAGCATGCAACAGACTGATGAATCTCAGAGGGAAAGAGGGAGGGGGAAGAGATTAATCAAATAATGTACTAATATATGCGTATATGCATAACCATGGACACAGACAATAGTGAGGTGAAGGCCTAGTGGAGAGGGGGAATCAATGGGGTGGGGTGGGGGGAAGAAGAGACACCTGTAATACTTTCAACAATAAAGATAAATATTTTAAAAAGTAAAGCACAGAGCCAGACTGCAATCCAGATCTGTTTGGCACCCAAACCTGACTCTACCGCTGTGGAGAGGAAGTGAGGTCACACCACACAGGGCTCTTCCACTCTCAACCTTCCTTCCCTCCATTAGTTTGCAAAGCCCATAAAGAGGCTTCTGCGAAGGCACACCACTGCCAACTCTGTTCCCAGTGGAGGGGATGGCACAGCTGTGGCAAATTCTGTGTGCATGGCCTTCTTGCTTTAATGCCAGGAGACACTACTACCTTCTTCGATGTCTAAATGTAGGCTAGCAAACATTTGCTGTGAAGAATACTATGTTTGCTTCATTCACAAATAATAACTGCAAATGGCACTTCCATATCCCATCACTGGCATTAACACAAGCACAGCTCTTCATCAAAGACTCTCCCGTCATTTGACGAAATGAAGCCCTGGTGAGCCAGCCCCAGTGGACCATGAACTTGTCTACGCATGTCTGAGAGCATAACATAGACCCCAACTACAATCCCTTGACACACATAAATCTGCCCAAAATGTAGTTTGGTAGTTTAAAATGCTGAGTGCAAAGAAACGTGAGCTTTAAGAGAGACAAGGTTATAAACACAGCCGTAGGACAACCAGGATGACTAGGGCTACCATAATCAGAGACCACAGCTCCTACACTTGGGACAGACAGACTGGGGAAAATGGATAAGGGTCTTTTCTTTTAGAAAGAAAGCTTTTAAAGTGCTCCAAGGACGGGGGAGGGGGGTGAGGTGTGGGGGGCTGGAACGGGTCAATGGGGAAGAAAAGAAGACATATATAATACTTTCAACAATAAAGATTTTAAAAATAATAAATAATAAAATGCTCAAGGAGCATTAAATACTCGAAGGAGATTTACCTTAGAAGAGAGAGAATTGGTCAAAAGGGCCCATTTAAGCTGGTCTATAAGTTAAGCAAAGATAAGCAAAGTTTATCCACACAAAGCTTCAGCTAACCAGAGTTCATAACCTAGATTGTGAAAATTCCTTTGGTTTCTCTGATAAAAAGAGTTAGGTGACTGACCTGGTATTATTTTCACTTTAGCTACCCAAATCTTGGGAACAAATTTGAGGCTTAATTATAGCAACAAAGTTAACAATGTGAGTCTTTTTTTTTTTAAATATATTTTATTGATTTTTTACAGAGAGGAAGGGAGAGGGATAGAGAGTTAGAAACATCGATGAGAGAGAAACATCGACCAGCTGCCTCCTGCACATCTCCCACTGGGGATGTGCCCGCAACCAATGTACATGCTCCTGACCGGAATCGAACCCGGGACCCTTCAGTCCGCAGGCCGACGCTCTATCCACTGAGCCAAACCAGTCTCGGCGTGTGAGTCTTTTTTTAAAAATATATTTTATTGATTTTTCACAGAGAGGAAAGGAGAGGGATAGAGAGTTAGAAACATCGATGAGAGAGAAACATAGATCAGCTGCCTCCTGCACACCTCCTACTGGGGATGTGCCCACAACCAAGGTACATGCCCTTGGCCAGAATCGAACCTGGGACCTTTCAGTCCGCAGGCCGACGCTCTATCCACTGAGCCAAACGAGTTAGGGCAACAATGTGAGTCTTTACAAGCTACATGTTTATTTCTTTTCTCCCCTTCTAGAAAATATATGTTTACCCTATTTCTAAATTTCCATTTGTATTTACATATAGCTATGTAAAATTTGGCAGGATTAATTTTTCTTGTGGACAAATCATTGTGGATGATAGGTAGATAATGATAGATGAACAATAGGTAGATAGATACACATATATATAGATTTTGACAGATGATGACTGACAGATCATTCACAAATTGGTACAGTTTCCCACCTTATTTGTGGTTTTACTTTCTGCAGTCTCAGTTACCCACAGTAAACTGAAGTTTAAAAATATTAACTGGAAATTTCCAGAAATAAACAATTTATAAGTTTTAAATTGTGTGCCTCTCTGAGTAGTGTCATGAAATCTCATGCTGTCCACTCCATCCCGCGTGGGATGTGATTCACGCCTTTGTCCAGTATTTTCACACTGGCTACGCTACCCACCCATTAGTCATGTAGCAGCTGTCTTGGTTATCAGATTGGCTGGCATGGTTTGCAGTGCTTGTGTTCAAGTAACTCTTATTTAATAACTAGAGGCCCGGTGCATGAAAATTCATGCACTCAGGGGTCCCTAAGCCTGGGGGACAACATGGGCAGCAAGCAGCTGGCCCTGCCCCCATTGTGCCACCGCTGCTGGTGGTCTCCCTCTGTGGAAGATGACCCTGATGGGCCTATCTGGGGACAGTGAGTGGCCAGCCCTGCCCTGAATCACCTCGCTGCTGCCACTGCCCGTGGTCTCCTTCTACAGGAGGTGACCAGGCAGGCGATCAGGGGATGGCGCTGGCCCCCATTGCCCCACCGCTGGTCGCCGCCGCCCCCCTATACCCTATCACCATCCTCTCCCTCTGCCCGCTGGCACGTGCCTTGGCTGACCTAGTGCCACCTGCTCGCTGGCCCCGCCCCCCGCCAAACAGTCGTTCTGCTGTTCGGTCGATTTGCATATTATGCTTTTATTATATAGGGTGGTCCAAAGTGCAATATAGTGATGCTGGCAATTCAAATATGCCAAAGAGAAGCTGTAAAATGTATGTATGTTTACAGGAAGAAACATACTACTTATAGAGTTCAGTACTATCCATGGATTCAAGCATCCACTGGGGGTCTTGGAGCATATCCCTGGTGGATAAGGGAGATTACTGTATAAAATAAAAAGAAAAAACTTGGCAGGCTTTGGTCACTCATTAAATGTGGGAGATAAAGGAATTACAGGAACCAAAAATGACTCCTAGGTTCTGTAGCTCCCAGGGCCTGGGGAAAGATGGTGTTCACTGAGACTGAAAATACATCCTCGGGATCAGGGAAGGCTAAAGAGCTCAGTGTATACTTGATGAGTTTGTTGAGTTTGAAAGGCCGGGAAACATCCAGGAGGTAATTAAATACATGAGTCTAAAGCTTAGAGAATTGTTCTGAATTGGAGATAGAGTGTTTGTTTTGTTTGTTTTTAGCAGCAGTACAAAAAACATAGTTTAACATGAGAATGAAGCAATCACCCAGGGAGAATACCCCCTCTTCCTAGATTTAGCCAAAATAAGAGTAGGAACAATTCAAGGACAGAATTTACACAAACACCAGCATTAAAGGGGAAAACTATATAGGAAATAAGCAGAAAGTTCTGAGTGAAACCAGGAAAGAAAATGTTTGGAAAATAAAGAAATCAGGATGTCAAATGAAGCATAGAGGTCCAGTAAGAAAATACTGAATGTACCACAGCTATTTTTATCCACTCATTCACTGATGGGCACTTGGGCTGTTTCCAGATCTTGGCTATTGTAAGTAAGGCTGCAATGAAAATAGAGGTGAATATATTAGTATTCCATTGTGGAAAAACAGTGTGGCATTTCCTCAAAAAATTAAAAATGGAACTGCCATTTGACTCAGTGATCCCACCTCTAAGGAATATATCCTAAGAATACTGAAACACCATTCAGAAAGAATATATGCACCTCTATGGTCATAGCAGCATTATTTACAATAGCTAAGATCTGGAAACAGCACAAGTGCCCATCAGTAGATGAGTGGCTAAAAAATATGTAGGCCCTAGCTGGTTTGGCTCAATGGATAGAGCATCAGCCTGAGGACCAAAGGGTCCCGGGTTCAATTCTGGTCAAGGGCACATACCTCCATTGCAGGCTCCTCCCCTGACCGGCTCTGGTCAGGGCTCGTGCAGGAGGCAACCAATCGATGTGTTTCTCTCACATTGATATTTCTCTCTGTGTTTACCTCTCTCTTCCACTCCCTCTGAAAATCAATGGAAAAATATTCTCAAGTGAGGATTAACAACAACAAAAGATGTGGTACATTTACACAATGGAATACTATGCAGTTATAAAAAAGAAGGATCCCTTATCCTGTGAGATAGCATGCAGGGAACTGGAGATTATTATGTTAAGTGAAATAAACCAGTCAGAGAAAAACAAGTACCATATGATCTCATTCATATGTGGAATCTCATGAGCAAAATAAACTGACGAACAAGCAGAGACATAGAAGCATGCATCAGACTGATGAATTTCAGAGGGAAGGGGGGTACAAGAACCAAAGAACTTATATGCATATATGCATAACTCATGGACACAGACAATAGTGCGGTAGGCCTGTGGGGAGGGGCATGGGTAGAGGGGGGGTCATCTGTAATACTTTCAACAATAAAGATAATTTTTTTAAAAAGAAAATGTAAAATAAAGAAAATACAGAAAATACTAAAATGTTGGGACAGTTGAAAGATGACTCATGGCCTTGCGTAGAGCAGTCTCAGTAACATGATGGGATCAGAAGCCACTCTCTTGAAAAGTACAGATGAGAAGAAAGGAAGATGCAAAAGGGAGAGCTCCCCACAGAAATCAGAGAATTTGAAAGGGGAAGTTAAAAGCAGAAGGGGCTTACGTTCAGCTTCTGGTTGGAAGTCTGCATGGAGACCTTGTGACAAGGGGTCAGAAAAAGCTAAGGAAGGTGGTAGTGGAAGTTCAGCAGCCACACTCCAGCATGGCACAGAGTAAGCAGCTCTGGACTCCCTGTCTTGCCCCCCAAAGAGTACAGAGGTGCTGAGAGAACCAGTAAATCAGAAGTTGGCCTGGGCAAGGATGAGAGGCCACAGAATGCAAGGTCCATGGGAATGAAGTCTGTAGTAGGTGCCAATGATTTACAGGAATCCCAAAAACCAGAAGCAAACAGCGGTACCCCAGCCAACACCAATGCCCAGGGTCAGATCAGCTTAGCCACAACACATCCAAAACTAGCAATGATCCTGGGAAAGCTCTAAACAGGAGCCCCTGCCTCCATGCAAGAGGATCTGTTACCATTTCCTGATTCTCTTAAGAAGACAGGAGAGACCTCCTTTAAGAAAGGGAAGAAATTGTCCTGATAAAGAGGACAACTTTGACTTGAATATCTCTTATCCAAATGATGAGTCTGAAAAACATAAAAGGTACTTTTTAAAGTTTAAAGGCCTCCATATTTCTAAAGGATAAGTTAAGGTTTAGAGAGAATTGTTTTCTGTTTTTATTTTCCCCATTATGAGTGAAATGGAGGTTAGAGTGCAAAATGAGCTCAATTATAAAAAATATAAAAAATTCTACTTTGGGCATATGTAAAATATAGTGTATAAGTTTTCACCCTTCTGTGCTTGCATCACAATGTCCATGCAAATATAGCCAAGGTAATTGTAGGATTTGTGTTGGTGAGGATGATGGTGAAATAGCTACCCGCATTTTTAATTAACACGAGGGACAAACCAATAAGAAAGTAGATGATGGGAATAAGGAGGGACAGAGGGCCTCATTCCAGGTAGTGGAATCCTCAGAGTGGCAGAATATTTGTTTCATAAAGGTAGCTGAAAAATGTAATCATAGATGCATCTTGTAGAGAAGGCAGTAAACTGACATCTTTCAACTGGGTGGTTCCCCACATTTGACACATCTGTGGGAAAACCATATCTTGGTTCTAGGAAAGAAGAGCATTCTGTGAAGAAAGTGAGGATGGAGAAGAGCTCGTTTATCATGGAATTAAGTTTGGCTAGGAGAGCAGTGGAGTGTGGGTTCTCTTTATAATGAGAAGCACAGATCCTGACGCCAGGCAGAAGATAACCATAGAAATGATTATGTCTGAGGCATAGGGGATGAGCTGACTTTGATGTTTCAAAGAGAATTCTGGTGTGAGTGGCTTCAGTTCATATTTTGGTTGAGATCCAAGATATAGTCAGAGGCCTTGGGAAGCCAGCAATATTTGACCTAATTTGAAATCAACAGGTCAAAGCAGGCCAGTCCCTGTCAGGGATGGAGGCCTGGTCCATGGGTTTTGAGGCCAATTCTGGGAAAGGTCCTGGTTGGCACTGAAGCAAATGTCAGAGTAGGAATTACAGCCTCTGCTCTGCTGAGCAGCAAGCCCACGCTACCTTCAACTCTCACCACCTGGTGATAGCAACCTCCAGCACTGACCAAAGTGCAGACATTGTCTAAATCGCCAACCCTTTCATCACCCAAAGTCTCTTTGTCTTTCCCCACCAAACCCAGTTTTGTAAAATATTATCTACTATTGAGAAGAGGGGAAAGACAAGTATTTAAGAGGCGGGAAAGACATCAAAGTATTAAGTAGTAAATTCTGGATAAATTTTGTAGATCAGCCAGAATTTCTAGAGAGAGAGCCAGACCTGGCGGGGAGAGAAGAACAAAACAAAAGCAAACTGGCCGAAATATGGAGTGGTTTGCCTTCTTTTAACCTCAAGAGTGAGAACAGCCAAGAGCACGGAAAGAGTTTTACCGAGTAGAGGCAAAAAGTTTTCCTCAAGCTCAGCTGTCCCTATTCCACTCATTGTTGCCCTCATCTGATCATCATTACCTTACCCTAAGAAAATGCAAATTAAGAATGAGATGATAATTAGAGACAAGCTTACTCTTGATTTTCTTAGCTGGAACCTGGGAGAAGGACGAGGGCAGTGGTGCTCTCAACCTGGCTGTACAATGCAAGTACCCGGGAGCTTTACCCTGCTGATTTTTTTTTTATTATAAGATCCCCAGGCGATTCTAATGCATATTCAAAATTGGAAACTACTGGTCTTGGGAGTGTTTTTGAGGGAAGTTTGTACAAGATACAAAAAATATTATCTGAAGGGGAATGACTCCTCTATATAAAGGAATTAACTTAGGCTTGTGCACATCAGAGTTTCTGAGTTCCATGGAAACGTTTTTCCTACTGGTCCTGGGCAAGTAATACATCTTGCAAGTGCCTATGGCATGGATTCACCTGATGTACATCACGGCATCACGGCCAGAAAGGGACCTGGAGAACCGTGGAATGGGAAATGGTGGCTACTCACTCTCCAGGCATCTTGGTATGGGGAATGCCACCAGGCTGACCTCCCTGCCCATCGCCTCTCTCCAGAGGACCAGGCCCACTCCCGGTAGGGAAAGTGATAGGCAGTCCACATCAGGTAGTGGGTGGCCATTGATTTGCTTATGAGCTCTGGTTTGAAGGCATGGTATTAATTCATGATAGAATAGCCAGCATCCATCCTCCTGGGAAACTGATGCAGAGCTGAGACTACAGATCACACTGAAGTCTCAGGTCAGACAAGGCAGTCAGAAATGATATCGCACAGTTGGGAAGTGAAGCCGAGGGGAAAGATATAACGTTTCTCCCAGATGAATAAATGGAAGCTGTTCTTTCAGTTCTTAAAATTTTGAAAATAATTTTCTGACCCTGCTAGTTCACGTAAGGGTCTTACGGACCCAGATAACACAAGAAGGAACACCTGGTCTCAGAGGCAGTATCACCGCATCACACAGCCGAACACCCTCTTGCCTAATGTTAATGCCAGACGCGGGGCCTCTCCATCATAACAGCGTTTGGCTGCGTTTCTAGTGCTCTTTCATCTTATTTGTTTGTTTGTAGCTTGCAATTTACTTTTCTCTGGCAGTGTGACTTGTTATATTATGTCAGATGTGCCCTTCTCTGCATAAGAGAAGAAAATTAGCTGTGAAGACCTCCTCTGACACCACAACTAAATGATACAGGACTAAATTTTCAAATATTCCAGATGAGACAAACTATCAAGCAAACATTTCACACAAGAGGATTTAGGAAATTTACACACGGCTTTTAGACTGTGGCAGTGTAAGCTATTAATATGAACTTCTGCCTCAGCCAAGATGACCATTTAATCCCTATAAGAGCAGCTGTAGATGCAAGTGGCCAGCCCAGGGCCTAGTGGATAGCTGACACTCGGTCAGATTAATAAAATCTCAATCTGAGCATTACTCTTAGAATGAAGCAGTGGACAGGATTCTAACCATTAAAACTGAAAGTGAGAATGTTTGGGAGAAGATGACTGTGTACTTTAAAATGAGAAATGCCAGAAAAGTTGGATGGTGGATTTGGTCTGATGTGGTTTGGCTGTTTCGAACACAGAATAAAAGGCATATGCCACAGTGTGTTCAGGAGACTGGTTCTTGAATAAGCTTCAACTTACCAGCCTCTCATCAGACAGCCTTATTCTGACCCTACCAGTATCACCTCTGCTTATCTCACTTCCTGCCCATTTTACTTTCCACTTTTGTGCGACTCTCAGCTCCAGACACTCCTGTCTCGTTCCTAAATTGCATTTCATATTTCCACCGGACAGTACTGACACCTTTGTAGTTCTGGTATTTGATTATGTACCTTACTTGGCTCAGTCTTGGGGAGTCTCATTATCTAAGAACTGGCCTCACAACAACACTAATATGGATCCAAAAGTACTGAACCGAACAACTTGAATCACTTTCTCTAGACTTTAACAGCTAATTTTTAAAGGCTCTGAAAAGACATAACCATGTCCCATGCCAAATCCAAAATAAAAAACAGGGATGGTAGATTCTTTAAGATAAAATTGTATTAGCACATTTAACTATTATTTTCTCTCTTTCTGTTCTCGACCTTTAAATGTTAGAATGCTCTGGGTTTGGTCCTTAGCCATTTCTCTTCTTTAACTGCACTTTCCTCTTTAAGTGGTTTTATTGACTCTTGTGGCTTTAAACATATTAATTCACTGTTGACTTTCAAATTAATTTTTATCTATAGCACAATCCCTCCCCCCCGCCTCGGCTCCTATTTTATATATTTGTACCTCGATATCTTCAGATTTATCTTGAAATTTATAAACATTTCAAACTTTTTTTCTACTTTTTAAAAAATTCTTATCCCCCCAACCCCCTCCCTTTTGGCAATCATCAGCTAGTTCTCTCTATATATGGGTCTGTTTCTGCTTTATTTATTCATTTATTCATTTTGCTTTTTAAGATTCCATATATAGCCGAAACCGGTTTGGCTCAGTGGATAGAGCGTTGGCCTGCGGACTGAGGGGTCCCGGGTTCGATTCCGGTCAAGGGCATGTACCTGGGTTGCGGGCACATCCCCAGTGGGGGATGTGCAGGAGGCAGCTGGTCGATGTTTCTCTCTCATCGATGTTTCTGACTCTCTGTCTCTTCTCCCTTCCTCTCTGTAAAAATTCATAAACTATCTTTGAGAAAAAAAATTTAAAAAATTAAATTAAAATAAAAAAAAAAAAAGATTCCATATATAAGTGAAATCATATGGTATTTGTCTTTCTCTGACTTATGTCACTGAGCATAATATTCTCTATGTCTATCCGTGCTGTCACAAAGGCCAGATTTCATTCTTTTTATAGCTGAATAATATTCTATTGTATATTGATCTCACCTTCATGTCAAACATGGCATGTGCATGTCTACACTTGAAGTCTTTATTTCCCTTCCAAAGCTTGCTCTTTCTCTCAGTCTTAACCATCTCAATAGATGGCACCACCATCTTCCATGTTGGAAGGAAGGGAAAAAAGGCAGAAGGAAAGGGTGGAAGGAAGGAAATGAGGGAATGAAATTGGAGAGGCAACTGCATAATAGGAGGATAAAGTAGTATTGGGATGTATGTAAGCAGAAACAAAAAAATTTAAATAGAATTTTGGTGGAGCAAACACTTTAACAAATTGCCTTCAGGAATCACTTATGTTTTATTTATTGTTCAGATTTTAAACTAAATTTTAGGAATGAAGGGCAGGAACCATAGAGGGTCAACAAACACTTTGAAAAATGAATGGTAGGGCCAGCAAATACAACTTAAAATGTCTCTGTGACTTAACATGCAGTCAAGCTCATCAATAGTCTGCTGACGTAAAAGAAAAATCTATGAAAACAATAGTAGCTATTTTTGAAATATGGTTGTTGAGATGTAGAGACTCAGTAAATCCAGAACAAGGTGGATATACTAAGTAAAGCACGTTTAGGGAGCAGCCATTTGTGAAATGCCATCTAAATGCCTGTTGGGTCATGTTTGCTTATTCAAGACAGGTTTTAAAACCCAACATGATGAGTTGGAGTTCATATTTGTATAAAAAGATGTGCTAAAATAAAAAGACAAGGCTGAACCTCCAACACCTTTCCCTTATCTTTCTCTTCATCCTATACAATAAAGAGGTAATATGCAAACTGACCATCACACCCTTGCATAAGATGGCTACCCCCATGTGGTCAAAGATGGCCACCACAAGATGGCCGGCAGGGGGAGGGCAGTTTGGGACGACCAGGCCTGCAGGGAAGGGCAGTTTGTAGCGACCAGGCCGGCAGGGGAGGGCAGTTAGGGGTGACCAGGCCGGCATGGGAGGGCAGTTGGGGAGGGACCAGGCTTGCAGGGGAGGGCAGTTGGGGGTGACTGGGTAGGCAGGGGAGCAGTTAGGTGTCGATCAGGCTGGCAGGGGAGTGGCTAGGGGGTGATCAGGCTGGCAGGCAGAAGTGGTTAGGGCAATCAGGTAGGCAAGCAGGTGAGCAGTTGAGAGCCAGCAGTCTCTGGATTTTGAGAGGGATGTCAGACTCCCACAGGGGCCTAAACTGGCAGTCGGATACCCCCCAAGGGGTCCCAGATTGGAGAGGGTGAAGGATGGGCTGAGGGACACCCCCCCCCCAGTGCACAAATTTCATGCAACAGGCCTCTAGTATGCATATAATCATCACTGAGTACCTATACCTGCCCATGAATTTAACCTCAGATTATTGCCAACCTCTGGCTATGATTAGATTTCTATACTCAGTATATCAAGACAACAACAAAACAACTTAATTCCCTAAACTGCTCTCACACACCATCAACCACATCCACAAATATTTATTGGGTATGCTCTTAGACAGGTTCTTGTGCTACATGCTGAAAAACGCTTCTCAAACTTCATTCTTTCCAAAGTTGGCACTCTGTATTGTTTTATGAGGAGTAGTAGTTATTAATGTTCAACTAAGAACCTGCTTATAGACAATATCATTATTAAAACACATTTTTAAAGAGAGAACAATTTGAGGGCTTAATGAAGGCCTGAAAGTGGGCTTCACTCATCTCCTCTAATTCTGGAGATATTTTTCTTCCTTCTCTTTTTGCTCTGTCATGCAGTTGGAGTGCAAGCTGACTCCAGCAATTTCACCAGATCCCACAGACT
Source organism: Myotis lucifugus (assembly GCF_000147115.1). Classification (NCBI taxonomy): domain Eukaryota; kingdom Metazoa; phylum Chordata; class Mammalia; order Chiroptera; family Vespertilionidae; genus Myotis; species Myotis lucifugus. The sequence continues at coordinate 1,443,131 of NW_005871057.1, read as the reverse complement.
AATGGCTGTGGGATGGCTGCCAGTTGCCCTGTAGACATGTGCTTCCCATCGGCTTATCTTGACTCATTATTCTGTTCTTAATATCATTGTGCAAAAACTCTGAAGATTACGAAATAACAAGGTTTTCCAATATGTTGCTGTGTTTAAACATGTGATAAATTAACAAGGGGATAGTGCAATGAAAGCATTTGCATTTAATTTTCATTCACAGCACTGAGCTAATATATCACGAGAGAGAAAGTGATTTGGTTTATTCTCAAGAGTTTGGGTGAGCACAAAACTAAATAAAGCTGAACCACAACATGGTAGGATTTATTAAATCTGAACCACCAAACAAGTTAACACCCTAAACAGTGAACCCTACTGCTTTTTTCCCCTCTCCCCTTTCAAATCATCAGAGCACAGATGCAAGATTTCCATAAAGCTAGTAAAATATCACAGGAAACAAGCATTGTGTACCCCGGTGTGTGTGTGTGTGTGTGTGTGTGTGTGTGTGTGTGTGTGTGTATATATATATATATATATATATATATATATATGCACATATATATATACACACATACATACATACATACATTAAGGGGAATGTTCATTATTTTAAAAAATTTAATGAGAGTTTTTAAAAAAAGATGAGAAATTTTTATTTTCTACCAATTTTTTCACTCAGTCATCTGGGCCATCTCCTGTATTTCACAAGGTTTTATTTACCATTTGTAAAATTATTACAATAAAATAAAACCATCTTCCTATTCACTTCATGGTAACAATGAGAAGTTTTTCTGAGATGACACTTATCAGTCACATATAACTTTTTAAATAGCTTTTTAAAAGAAATATAACAAGAATAAAGTAGTTTTTAAATTATGTATTAATAATTTTATTTAGAAATCAGCATTTCTGTATATATTCACTACAGGATCATTTGTACAGATTTGTTGGATAGATATCACTGTTTTGATAGAACTAGGCACTGGTCCAAGAACAGAGATTTAAATCTTAAATATGAAACAGTCCTTTGTTTTGCTTTTCTCATTCTTTGCAAAGCTCATTTTGTGGCTTTAAAAATATTTACTCAAGGGAGACTATCCTCGGGAACTATAACCAAGAAGTTGCCAACTTGATATTATTTGAGAGGGTGCCAAAAATACCCTTGCAAAAAACATCTCCCCATTTCCTCCCTGATGCCTGAAATTTCAACAGTTGTGATTCACTCAAGTTGCACTGATGGTTGACATTTTCCTACAGTAACCTTCTGAGATGCACAGGGAGGAGGTAGGCTGCTCAAACAATCACAAGATCACTGCACCGTACTATCGTTCAGCCTACATTTCTCCATATTATTCACAGATATTCTGCTGTTCTGGTCTACTGAAACCTTGCTATATTCTCACTATAGCATGTTTTCATGAGGTCCTTGGATAAGCTACAGGGATGCTGATAGCTAGGGTTTGAGCAGAGCAGAGCAAAGGAAGCAATGCCACCATTGTACACCCCTATCCACTGGAAATCCTGGGAACCCACAGAGAAGAAATTCAGGTTGGCTTTTAGGGACCACTCAGTTGCTTATAAATGTTCATGAATTATATTTTGGAAAATCATCTTTAGGATTTAATCAGACCATTTCCTTTAAGAAAAATTAAAACATGAACCCACTTTCAACACTTCCTCATTCTCCATTTCTCTCGCTCTCTCAATTTCAGTAGTTGCTTGGAATTTCAGAGTTCTAAATTAAACCTAAAAAGTTTCTTTAGCATCCTTAAATTGTTAAGGCCTGAACATTTGAATTCATCTAAAGTAGGTTGTTGTTTTCTCTTTACATCTTAACCTATAATAAAAGTTTTCCTTTTTTAAGACCACTGTTTATGTTAGAGAAAAGAGAAACAAAGCAGGAGTTAATTAGTTCTGCCTTCTTTTGTCATCTGTTAGTATCTATTAACAAAATCAGCTCCCCCAAATTAAGGGGGGAGACCTGAGGTCTTTGCTTTGTTTCAATGAATCTTACAGGATTAATTGACTAATTCAACTGTATGCACAAGTAAATTTTACTTTTTAAAGGTTAGTTAATAGAAAATAAAAAGAATTTGTGGCCCTTATTTTATATCAATCTGAAGGTGTAATCTTATTTCTTGGACAGGAACAATTTATTTGTGATCAATTTTTTTTCAGGATTGAATTTATTTTGTTCTTGCAATATTCACTAGGTTCCAGGCACATACAAATGATAGAAAGTTTTCTAAAACTATCTTGATTACAGCAAACTACCAGCTGTCATTATCAAAAGGTCTCATGAAATTATTTTTCAGAAAAGAGCATTATTGCAACAAATACCTAAACATGTGAAAGTGGCTTTGGAACTTGGTCATGGACAGTGGCTGAAAGAATTTTGAGGTACATGCTAGAAATATGAACATCAAGAGCAACTCTGATTAAATCTCAGGTGGAAATGAGGAACATGTTTTGGAAATGAGGAAGCCAAAGGGGCAGTGTTGCCCTATAGAGCCATGGAGATGACACTGCCAACCCAGCAGGTCTAGAAGATGGGACATAAAGCCAAAGAGGATTATTCTTAATTCTTAAGATCCAATGGAATTTGTCTTGACAGATTTTGAACTTGCTTTAGACCCATCACTCCTTCCTTTTTTCTCATTTCTCCTTTTTGGAATGAGAATGTCTATCAATGCCCATCTTCTCATTGCATATTTGGAAGTACATAACTTGTCTAGTTTCACAGGTTTACACTGGAGAGAAATTTTGCCTCACAATGAATCATACATCAAGTCTCACCCATAACTGAATTAAATGGTATTTAGGTGAGACTTTGGACTTTAGAGTTGATGTGAGATAAATTAAGATTTTGAGGGTTGTTGTTATAAAATGAATATATTTTGCATATGAGAAGAACATGAATTTTGGGGGCCAGGGAGTGGATTGCTATGGACTGCCCCCAATTCATATGTTGAAGCCTTAACCCTCAATGTGATAGTATTTGGAGATGGGCCTTTTGGAGGTAATTAGGTTCAATGAGGTCTTGAGGGTGGGGCTCTCACAATGGGATTAGTGCCCTTACAAGAAGAGAGATACCAGAGAGCTTGTTTTGTCTGTCTCTTTCTCCACCCACATGCACCAAGGCCACGTGAGGATATATGAAGACTGTAGCTGTCTGCAAATCCAAGGAAATAGCTCTCACTAACCAGACATTGATCATGCTGGCACCTTGATCTCGTACCTTCAATCTTCACAGCTACGAGGAAGAAATTCCTGTTGTTTAAACTACCTGGGGTATTTTGGAATGGCAGTCCGAGCAGACTAGTACAAGCACCAAAGTGTTATATCTTGTGGTTCCTGTTCTTTTTCTCAAGGAAAAGAGGGATGAAGACGTTAAATTATAGGCTAAATAATGAAGCCTATGGGTGATAAAAAGAGATTCATTTATCCTTGGAATAAATCAAATAGCATGTTTCCCTTGACACAGTTACCTACAAATTACCAAACCATTTATTTTTGTTACCAGCAGAAAAGAAAAAAAGAAACTACAATACAAGTGGTGAACACTCTTTCCCTTTACCAAAGGGGACTTTTCATTTACCCGTCTCTGCAGCATGTCCACTGTTCTCTGTGTTAAGGCTCAAAGGGATAGAAAAACCTCAATATTTTCCTGCTGCGCTGGAGTGTGCTTTGCAGATGGAAATCAGAAGAGGACACCTGACTTGATTCCTTCCTAAATTCCTATCTCTGGAAAGTAGCTCCAGAGAAGGTACTCATTTAAGAAATATGAGGTAGATTTTCCTTCAAGCTTAAAAGGATGATCTATGAAGATAAATTCATTTGTTTGCTACATCAGCTTTTTGTACATAATGCACCTTCATTAGAATCAGTTTCTCTTTAATTCCCTTAAGTTGGAGATCTTGAGGAATTTGATTTATTGACAACTTACCAAACAATGTGCCATAGTAGAATATCGTTCATTATTGCATATAGAATAAGTATATTGCCATGTAGCTGAAGTTTCAGAAGAAGGCTTACCTTGCACACCTACTCCTTGACCTGGGAGGCAAGAAAGTAGGTAAGCAATAGAATAATACATTCTTCGACATTCCACAGATGGCTGTTCATTTCCAAGCTGTGTTGAGGTATTAGCTGTCTAACTGTAAGTGAATTAGCCTCTCTGAGGCCGTTTGCTCTTCTGCAAATCTCATGGATTGTTAAGAGGAATGAAATAACATATGAAGAGTACCTGCTGCATAATATGCATTCAATCACACGCAGTTATAGTTATTATAATACGAACAATAAGAAAATAAACACTCACCATTTGGTGGCAGTTACCCAGTCTCCTCCTCCATGCCTATACAAACTGAATGGTCCCCTGGGAGAATCCCTTAGGACTGAAGTGGGCTCAAGATGGAGGAGAACAAAAGTCAGTAGCAGAAGACGCTCTGGACTCAGAGAAGTTACCCAGAAATGGGACAGGCCGGGCACTCAGAGGAAGGGACTGAAAGGAAACTCCGAGCCATAATGAATAAGGCTACTGACATGTCCTTAGAGAAGCTTAGCAACGGGTGATAGAAAGCCTCCAGAGATTCATACGCGCAATCATTCTGGCAGAGGAAGGGCTATAAGAAAACTATCAGAATGGAGGCACCATCCTGGGAAACCTGGGTGAAGAATAAAGGGGGAGCCTTGGGTGAAGACCACAAGGTACCCATGTGAGGCCAGAACCAGGGAGGGGAGCAGCAATGGCTCCCAGAGTCCAGTGGATACACACGGAGGCAAACCTACAGTGAGGGCTCACATGAGATGTCTCAGGGAAGTATTAGAATGGAAGGCATGGTGGGGAAAGGGTCAGGCACCTCCTGGGTGTAGGACTAGATTGTTGCTATGGTCACCATTGTTACTATTCATGCTTCTCGATGATCTGCCTCTCCTTAGTCTGAAGTGGCCTGGGTCAGCATCAGTTATAGCTGTAAAGCAAACATCTACGTGCATATTAACTTTTTCCTGTTTATTTCCATTAATTAGTTCATTTACTACTTATCCTTCCTCCTTATTCTTTACCAATGAATCAGAAGCAGCTTACAATAAAACTATACAAACAATAGGGCCCCATTAAAATGAAAAAGACATGACCTAACATAGAAAGGGAGAAGAAAAAATATCTGGAGAATATTTAGAAAAATTGATAGTCTACTATTAGCAGCTGAGCATCCTGCAGGCAAAGAGAAAATAAGAACTGTAGTGGCGCCGTAACTGGTTTGGCTCAGTGGATAGAGCGTCGGCCTGCGGACTGGAGGGTTCCGGGTTCGATTCCGGTCAAGGGCATGTACCTTGGTTGTGGGCACATCCCCGGTAGGGGGTGTGCAGGAGGCAGCTGATCAATGTTTCTCTCTCATCGATGTTTCTAACTTTCTATCCCTCTTCCTTCCTCTCTGTAAAAAATCAATAAAATATATTTTTTTAAAAAAAAGGTTTAAAAAAAAAAAAGAACTGTAGTGGCTTTCACAGCATTCAGATGAAGTACTGAAATGTCAATAGAACACTCTGCTGGTGCTCACCATTTCTGATCTCTGATCCTTCCTAGGCATGTGAAAAACCACATTGCACAACTCCCTCACAGATGGGCAGAGGCATGAGGCTGGTTTTGACCAATGAATCCTGGGCAGAAACGTGTGACTTCTGAAGTGAGTAGTGCAAAGTCTTGCATCCCCTCCGCGGAGCACACACATTGACCCAGAGGAGCCACCCGATCAGGCAGTTTGGATCACAACAGAAACAGCTATTCTGGAGCATCCCCTGACCCACAGAGGACGTTGTATGCGTGAGAAATACACTAGACATGGTAAGCCACTGAGATTTGGGAATTGTCTATCACCATGGCACGAACCTTAATCTACTTTAAATAAAACACCAAGTATGGTGCTTGCCATGGAAGCCACTCTTTACTTCTCCCTTAACCAGTAAAATTAGGTATCTGTGATTTTCAAGGGCAAAACATACAGACTTTTTTCTGGAGCTAAATTCTTGAGATAAATTTATTTCGTGCATCTTTATGGAAAGAACAGTGTCTTCAAAGGTGGATTTTACAAAGGATAGAAATATTTTCTTCTATCTCAACCTTTAAGGTCTGAAGTAATGCAGCCCAGGTAATTTCTGGTGATATAGGAGAAAGTAAAGGCCGAGCTGAGACAGAGGTCACAAACATGTGGCCTGTGACCCAAATCTAGATGCTTGCTGTGTTTTAAGTTTTTTTGTGTGGGTTTTTTTTAGAGAAAGAGGGAGGGAGAGGGAGAGAGAGATAGAAACATCGATGAGAGAGCAACATTGATCGGCTGCCTCCTCCATGCCCCTTACTGGGGATTGAACCCGCAACCCGGGCATGTGCCCTGACTGGGAATCGAACCAGTGACCTCTTGGTGCATTGGACGATGCTCAACCAACTGAGCCACACTGGCCAAGGCCATGTTTTAACATTTTTTAATTAGTTGCCAACTTTGAGAAACCAAGGGCACCTACATAAAGATCTTGTTTCTGGTTTCTATGTCTTTGTTTTAAATTAATTTTGGCAACATCAGGACTATATTCCTAAATGGTAAAAGGATCTGGATCTGGGTAGCTGCTGCCTCCTGAAAACAACTTGAAAACAGCTTGTACCCAAGACTCCAAAGTCCTCTCCCTCACCAACCCACATCACTCATCATCATTACCTGCCTGGCTCTCTCTTGGGCATTTGAGTTTACGATTTAAAAAAAAAAAAAGAACAGTTACTAACATCCCACTCGGCTCCATGTCATTTCTGTTGTAATACTAAAGATGAAAAATTGTGAGTTCAAATAGATAGTAAGTAAACTCACACTTAAGAATGATGCAGCCATCTTTAAAATCACATATTTTAAAAAAACACCTACACTCAACAGATGTAAAATGACCACACGGAGGTGATTTTATGAACTACATCCAGATTCCTTTTGAGGTATTACTGGCAGATTTCTAGCTTCATCAGAAAATATACTGCCAATGCTTCTCCTCAAGCCACACAGGCAATAGACAAGGCCTTACTTGAGAAAAAAAAAATCTGGAAAATTTCCATCAACTCAGTCTGGAGTGGTGAAAGACCTCACTTGAAATATTTCAGTCATTTTAATTGAATATGCTATTTTAAGAAATAACTATGTCTGAGATTCTAGTTTTATCTCATTGCCATGTTCCATAGCAAAGCCACTGCCTAGTTTTCCCCAAAATGCACACTCTTTTGCCAGCCTCCATGTTCAGTCCACTTAGGAAGATCTTCAGGGCTAGCACTTAGTCTGCCATTCATTCATTGATTCATTCATTCATTCCCTTTGATTTACAGGGCTCCCACTATGTACCAGACTCTCTCCTCCTTGCTCAAGTGACTTCTAAGAATATTACTCTTGGCCAGTCACTAGCATTGGCCTTTCAGAAAATTATAAGCTGCTCTAAATTCTTTCCCTCCTCTAGTTTAGAAATATTTGGGCTATGCAAATGCTGAACACCACAGGGATTTTGGTTTTTTAATTGCTTGTGAGAGATTTCACAAGATTTATGCATAAATAGCTTTGGGTGTTTTCTAAGGTCTTAGTTCCAAATGGCTGTTCACCCATCCTCTAATGACTACTGTACTGTCAGGTCTCAGCTAGAATGCTAAATCAGATTTAGAAGAGATCTATGGTAATGCCTAAAACAGTAAAATGTTGGCTAGAGATGGTCAACTGAAGTGTACATTAGTACAGGTGGGTCCTGGACACGAAAGAAAGGGATTACTGAGCAGTTGTTGAAGCAGAAAAAATCAGTTACCAAAACAAGAATGAAGATATGAACTTGCACTCAGAAATAAGGTAGAAATTCACATGATCATAGTTGGGCTGGTATTAAGGCACCGTCAGATTGTGTCACCTGCTGGTAAAAGACAGGCTCTTGAGTCACACTTATTTTAACTCAGGATTGTCCTCAGAGCCAGGTCAAGGAAGGGCCACAGTAAAGTTGACAAAGCAGGCCCTGATCGCCCTAAGTTTTTATTAATTGATTAGCAGTCCCCAAATCTCACAGGAACCGCCCCCTACCCCCCACCCCCCAAACACACACACAAGGGTTTTAGTTTGAGCTCTGCTTATCACCAAAGCCAGAGAACTTCTTTTCAGGCTCAGGAACATATATAAAATATGTGTTCATGCATTTGACAAATGTACTCTGCTGTGGATAAAGTGATAAAGAAGTCAGAAAGTCCATGTGCTAGTGAGAGAATGGGAGGAGATGGGGCCAGAGAGGACAAGCAGAGAACAAACCACCCAGGTGTATAGGCCAGGTCAAGGAGTTTGCATTTTCTTCTAAATACAGAGGTTTTTAGATAGGTCAGTGATTAGCTCTGAGTTTGTTTCAGTAAATACCACTTGGCCAGTAATAGAAAATAGACTGTAGAAAGATAAACATAGCACCGAGATAGTTTGAATAATTTAACTTAACCTACATGAGACATTTTGGAGGTTTCTGCAATGATTCCAGGGAGAGGTGTTGGTGCCTCGGACGAGGTTGGATTGAAGAAGGAAAATAAACCCCCCCCCTGCCCCTACTTTTGGCTTCAGCAATTAAACGGATGTGACATCACAGTCCGAGATGGAGGAGAACAGTGGAGGAGGATGTTTGTGAGACTCTGCTTGCTGCATATCAATATAGAGAGATGTTAGACATCCCAAGTGGAGCAGAGCTCACATATAGGCCTGGAATAGGAGAGGTCAGGGCTAAAAGAACTTAAAAGTGTGCCCCAATTTTCTTCCCAGTTCTATTTTGACCTAGAAATGTCATTAAATTTCTCCTAATTTTTTCTCAGTAAAATACACTTCTACAAATTTATGAATGCTTTAAAATGCTTTTTGAAACTCCCCCTAAGACATCTGAAAATGTGACAGGAAAAATCTTTGTTTTTATCAAAATAAATGAGTAAACAGTTCAATTAAGATGAAAGCATAAGTCTCTCATCTTTATAGAGTTCTAGTTTAAAACATAAGAAAATTATTTTTAAAATTATATCACCTAATGCTAAATACATTTTTATTATAAAACTAACTGGAAATTATTGTACATTTTTTATATGGAATTGAAAGCATATTTTCACTTTAACACAAATATATTATTGCCAAAATTAGACGATTATGGGTACATAGAGGAAAAAAATTAGAAAATAATTTGGCCTATGCCTATGTCCCAAATTTATATGAGCTCTGAATATTTTACACCTCCTTAAGACAAATAAATAGTTCATGTTGAACTATTCTTTTTCTTACAAAGTTGCCTCTACATTGAAGCCCAGATCTGATAACATATATATGTCCCATGAATATTCATATGAATCATGCCAAGGAAGCTATAAAAGAGATTACATCATCCTTTCTTTTCTTTCCTCATGAGATCTTCCTCTAATTGACCAGATAGAGATAAGAGTAGCCTGGTTGAGACATGTTACTCAATTTGCCAAGATTGATTTAACTGCTCTCTCAGAGGTGGCTGCCCTCTCCCTCTCTTGCGCCTGTTCATTGACCCATTGTAGGAGAGTAGGCCCCTACCCAGTGCCCCAGACAACTGAGACCAGCTTTCACATCCCAGATGTGGAAAATGGCACCATTCCTACTGATCAATACTAAGTGAAACATAGTACTCTAGAAAGCTAAAAAGCCCCCCTGTGCTGGCAAGGAAGTGCCTGTGCAGTGTCTGAATAAGTCTGAGGGAAGATGAGAAATGTTAACACTAAGAGATGCCTGCACATGTCAGTCGTTGTCGATAGCTTGCATGATTTAACTTACCACACACTTGACTCAAGGGAATTCTCTATTCACCTTCATTTATCACAAGATGAAGCCACTTCATTTATACATTATAATCATGCATTTACTCTGTCATCCTGTGACTAAAAAGATATTTCTTTTCAGTTAAAAAAAAAAAGCAAGGAAAAATCTTTTGAATAATATGTCCACACATTTTTCTTGCTGTAAAATGTATTATGTATTTTTTTATATATTAACTAGCATCCCAGTGCACAAATTCGTGCACCTTGAAAGAAACTGTAGGCTGCGAGGCTGCTGTGGGCACAGGGGTGGGTTTTGGCCCATCCTCCACACCCCCACCTGGCCCCTCGTGCTGCAGCCCCCAGTCCCCTGTCTCCTGGCAGCCCCGCTCCTGCCGCCACTGCTCCCATGCGCTGATGGCGCTGGCCCCGCTCACACCTGCTGACAGCACAGAGCAACTGGGGCCAGCGCTTGCAGTGGGGGCGAGCAGTGGCTCTGGTGCCGGCAGTGGGTGTGAGAGGTGACTGCTGGCCCCAATCGCCCCTCAGGAGCAGGGGGAGGTGGAGAAGCCCTGAGGGGCAATCAGGGCAGGCAGCCACCGCTTACACCCACTGATGGCACCGAGTGATCAGGGCCAGCGCCGGGCACCAGCAGCAGGTGCAAGTGCTGGACAGGACCGCAGCGCGTGGGAGCAAACAATTTTCAGTAACCACCAGAGGCTCACCCCAATGATAGCGACCGGCACCCCGCCTTGGTCTGGCGCCCCTACTCACCTGCTCCATCATCCTGCAACGACCAACATCTGGCATGTTTCGTGCTCTGCTGCCTGCTGCCTACGCCCGCCATGTTCCACACATGCCCCCTGGTGGTCAGCGCACATCATAGTGACTGGATGTTCAGTTGTTCCGCCGTTCAGTCTATTTGCATATTAGGGTTTTATATAGATAGATGAGAAAAACTAATTTCTGGCAGGAATATATTGCTATATCTAAGAACAACATTTAGAGATATTCTCCAACAGTTTCTAAATTATTTAAAGAATCAAGTTTTATAACCCAAAATACCCCCAAACACAAAGTCCTGTTATAATATTACTAATTAACTGTATGCAATCACATATTATAAGATTAGGGAGATTTCCCCAATTGAAGTCATCAGGATAGGTCACCTGGCAGTTTATAAGATTCACCATTTCATTGGACCTTGGAGTGGCTTAAAACCCTGAAAAGCAAACATAGCTTTTCTGTTCACCGAGCTTTTATCAAGTTGCACTGTTATTTTTGTGGTCCTAAGGACCAAAATGATGGGGAAAATAGAATCAGGATGATATAGGACATCTATTCCCACTCCACCTTCTTCCTTAATCCCTCATATACACGCTTTTTTCCTCTTACACCTCTAGTCTCCTGAATAATTTCATTCATGCCTAAGGATTTATATCAATTCCCAAATGTGTGCTTCCAAATATTTTTCCTGCACTCCAGGCCCATCAATAACTTAACTTCTTTCTCCCTCTGAACCTTTCTATTCCAATATTCTCTATGACAGTAGCACATGTCAGTCCTGATAGAAACCTGGGAATCATCTATATGCCTCCAAATCCCTCATTCACCCACATCCATTCTCTGATTGAATCCTGTTTGCTTCAAATTTCTTAACATCTCTCATATCTGTCCCCAAACATAGCTACAATAATAGGATTTACACCTATGAATACAGGTGGCACAAATAAGAGTATGGCCAGATCCACTTGAAGGCAAAGGAGGTTAGGAAAGTCCTCAAGGTGAGAGTGATCTTTGAGCTGGAGCTTAAAGGAAGGTAACTTTGGAAGCCACCCCAGGTAGTGGAGGCAACATAACCAAGGCTGGACAAAACAAAATTGCAAGCCTTTCAGTATAGCTGGGAACATGAACTGATGGGGAGAGTGTGGCAGGAATGGAAAGTGACACAGCTGGCAGGGGCTGGGAGATTAGGCTTGTTGCGGTTTAGTGGTTCCAGTTGGGAATCACTGCAGGAATTTCAACAGAGGAATGACACTATCAGACCTGCCTTCCGGAAAGCTCTCTAGTGTAAGGTGGAGGGTGGATGAGAAAAGGGACAAGACTGGAGAGGAGGCTGTTGCTATATTCCAGGTGACAGGAATGCCAGTATGAACTCCACAGGTAGCTGCAGGGATGATAACAGAAAGAGGCAGTATTGAGGAGGCAGGACCCTGGCCCTCACGACAGAGCTTTGCCCATCTTTGGCATATATGTTAAGTTTCCACATAAGCTTTTCATTGGAAGAAAACCTCTGACCTGCAGGTTAAAACCTGGCCCACAGAGCCTTCAGTGATACGAGCTGGGACGAACTACTGCAGCTCTTCTCCTCCACTCTGCGCCTGGCCCTCCACCTCCAGTGGCATTAACTGCTCGAGGTTTCCCCCACACACACACTGTGCGGGCTCCTTCTTGTCACTGTGCCTCTCTGCTTGACATGCCCACTCCCTTCCCCCATTCTCTTTTCTGCAACTGCTTAGCCATCACCTCTTCTAAGACGTCTTTTCTGATCTCCTCAAATCCTAAACTTCCATCACTGCCCAGCTCATCCTATGTCCTTTATCCTCTCAGATCAGAATCTTCCCTGATCGTCTCACCCCCGCTCCCCAGTGATCCCCTGAACATTAATTGTATTTTATGCCTAATCCAAATGAGCTTTTATTTTGAATACTTATTAGTATCTTCCCAAATAAATTTCAGGTCCCTGAGGGCAAAGTCAATGCCTTTTTGATTTTTGTTTGTTTGTTGTTGAAAAAAAGAGTATGTATCTTTCACTATACCTGGCTGTACACTTAATTTAGGAATTACTCAGTTTAAAAAAAGCTTAATGATTGAATTATCTTTCTATGTCTCTGTCTCTCTCTGCACACATGTTCACATGCACATGCACACACACACACACACACACATACACACACACACACACACACCAAGGAAAGACCATTGAGGACATAGTGAGAAGGTGGCTATCTGCAAGCCAGGGAGAGAGCTCTCATCAGAGCCTGACCATGCCAGGTGGCACCCTGTTCTGAGACTTCCAGTCTCCAGAACTGTGAGAAAATAAATTTCTATTGTTTAAGCCACCTAGTCTATGGTATTTTGTTATAGCAGCCCAAGTTGACTAATACTTATACCAAATTCAGGGCTACCAGAAAGCTTCAGGGTAAGGAATTCCAGAGTGTACAGAGCCTTTGTCATGAGGAATCTATCTGGAAAATAATCCCAGGTGCTAAATGCCATCATGTTTTCTCAACCTACCAATTCACAACCTATACACGCAATACAGATTACAGCAAATGATGTGATCATATATGAGAAAACAATAATTTTATATATAAACTCACAAATAGTGGTTAATGAAAATGCTTGAGAAAGTTATTTTTAAAAGTTCTTGACAAACAGTTAATTCAGATGTACTGTTTCCTTGAAGGTCAGATTGTGAGTTCATTCTTCCCAATGACAGCAATCAATACCCAGTGGATAATAGGGCACTTCGTTACCTTCAAGCTATTGGGAAAGAAGTTGTAGTTCTCACATAATAGCATCATAGATAGCTAAGGCTACATAAAAAATAAATGATGTTGGAGAGTTGGAACTCCACCCCAGCACTAATTAAAATCACTGCCTTGGGCATGGGTATAGGGAAAAAGAAAGTGAAAGAAAAGGTATTGCAAAAGTTTTCTTTCTGGGGACCAACTAAATTGTTTGCGTACTTATGGAGGTGCAAAGGTGTGATAGAAGTTATCTAGCCACAGAGAACAGAAATGTCTTCTATAATATGCCTGACAAATAAGGTAGCATCCTTCTCTTGGATATTCCCAGTGATAACAAACTCCTTATCTCCTAAGCCAGCCAGGTCCATTGTCGAACAGATAAATCTTAGAATCTTAGCTTTAACCAAAACATGTTTAAGAAAAATTCCTTCATTTGCAGTTTTCCTCTGAAGCAAGATAGAATGATGATTCTGTGGCTACTACATCTCCCCAACGCCCTTCGAATATTTGGAGTGTAATACAGTCATGCCCAAGCTGAACATAGCCTCTTCCTTCTCTGCCCTCCTGTTCAACTCTTTCGTATACTCATTTGTAATGTTAAAGATATTAGTTTTTTTACAGTGAGGGGGGAAATTAAGGCTACGGCGTTATCACTTTAATAAATGAAACTATGAAAGTGATTAATAGCTTTTAAAATTGTTGTCAGAAGCTCAACTTTTTTATAAACTTGCAAAAAAATGAAAAATATGCGAGAGAGTGGCATGGAAGAAGGTGGATACGCTCATCCTCTCTTCTTTGGATTTTTTACTCAGATGGGTTATAGAACAACCCAACATGGGGGTGGGAGTGGGGGAAGAACCACGGGTCCCCTGGAAAATGAACACGTGGGTTTAGTGTCTCACCGGATTCTCAGGCATCCAAGAATCCGAAAAGGTGAAGAATCTGTGAGGGAAAAAAGCCTTGAAAACACCTGAGGTTCTAGAATCCAAGGGGTTAAATGTATTAACAGTCACCAAGTTGGCTTAGAGATAGAAATAAGGAGATCTTATTGGACTTTCAGCCTTTGCAGACAATGGAAGGTGTTAGTTCAGTGAACTTTTCCAAAGCAACTTCCTGCCAAGCAGTGGGCTATAACACTTGCTCACAATAGTTAGCACTTCCCACACAAGCTGCTGAGAAAATCCTGATTTCCGTGGACTGTTTCTTTAGAGTGCTGTTAGATTGCAGTCGAGAAAAGGAGTGGGAGGGGGGAGGGAAACACTGCATTCAATTCTCTTACGATCTATTTTTAACATGCCTGAGAAGGTTTTGAGCTAATAATGTAATGAGGCCAGATTCAAAAACAACAAAAAAAGATCAGTAGGACAGCAAAGGCCCACGTGGAGGGAGGGATGGCTGATTCCTTGGGATGCTAACAGCTCCTTCAATACCACATGGATGTTGACAGTACTCATCACCATACATTTAATCAGAGGAACTCTTGATAAGAAGCAAATGTATGATATGAATGAGTTAGCTTTTCCCCTGATATTGTTTTTCATTGTTTATGGTGTGTTTTATAACTCCCTGTTGTCCATCCACTGAATTTTATGTTTTACACGCTTATCAGGGGAAGTGTCTACAATCCTCCACCCTGATGATGCTCTAGGTTCATTTTTGTTTATGAAAAAATAAAATACATAGGTTTGATCACCATGGCTGGAATTCAGGACAGGGATTGATTGCTAGAACTCTCAGAGACTAGCTTGATCTTGCAGAGCATCACTGAAGATCAAGATGTACCAAGTTCTATGACACTGACCTGCTGTTACATTTTCAAACAACAATGGAATCAACAGCCATCACTTAGTGCAAAGCTGGGAACCTTTGGCGTGCTCTTTTGCCTGTCTACTGAAAAACTAAGCAGGTATTCGTTAAGAAAATTATAATTGCACTAATAGTAGAAATAGTAGCAGCTACGAGTTGTTAATATACAATACTGAGCATTTTACAAAAGGCATCTCATTTAATCCTTGTTTCTCCCATTTGCAGATGATAAAAGTGAAGTTCAGTAAAGTTAGCTACTTGAGAGGGTAATACTGCTATTAGATGGTAGAGCTGAAATTCAAATCAAATTCCATCTTTCTCCAAACCCCGGTGTTCTTAACCTCTATGCTCTACTACTTACATCATAGTCCTGTTACACCCTGTGAATCACAAGAAAGTTATAGCAAGCAAGATAGACCACTTTCCTCTTAGAAAAATTTACCTGGCACTGGGTCTCAGAATTTACTGCTCAGCCTCTCCAGTCTTCGAATTGCAGAGAAGATGAAGAACAAACAGGGGCGGGTGAGTGGAGAACACATGTCATCCAACAGCTGTCATCCTGCCTGGCCAGCATCTTCTATTTCCATGGTCCTCTCAGGCTTGAAGCTATCCTTCAAACAGGAAAAGAAACTTCATGCAATTATTATTAAAAGGAGCTTAATAATCTGACAAATACCAGACCATACTACTACTATGATTACATCAGTATATTGACTAGTACCATATAGAATAGAACAGTGACATTTCTTAATCTGGGGGTTATTGATTAGTTTCCTTAAAGTACCTTTATCATGAATATACAGGTATCATAAAATAATTCATTAGGATGTCTAAAAAGAGGCATAACTTGAACTTGTCTTAAAGTTCAAGAATAATTAGAAACAGGACTACTTGGCAACACTTTAGCATGAGAGAAAGGAGAAGGAAAAAAAGAAAAGAAGATTGCCCAGATTCATACGGAGACTTATGAAATAGATCTCTGGGATTTGATTCTCTTATCCAGCCTCAATTCTTAACTCTTTCAGCTCCTCAAATTTCTCTTTGGCCTACTAGCCTTCTGCTTTGAGTTGTTTTCTGCCCACAGATTCTTATGCCACAATACACACTAGGACAAAAATTATGTGTACTGATAAATGGGTAATCTCAATAATATTACAATACGCAGAAATCCCTAAAAATTTTTCTATGTCTGGTCAAATCCATTTTAAAAACTTGTTTTCTAAACAAATCAAAAAAATTTACTGTGGAAAATACAGAAAATGAAAATAATCCATATTTATAGAAACTGGAGATAACTACTATTAATATTTTTGTACTTCTATTTGACATTTCTCTACCTATATGTTGATTAATTCATTTAACAAAAATTAGTGAGTACCTACTATTTGCCAGGCAATGTTGTGGGTGCTGAGGATATAGCAGTAAAGAAAACAAGCAAAAATCTCTTCCTAATGGAGCTTATATTCTAGTTGGAAAAGACAGATGATAACTGTCCCCCCACCCAAAATGAGTAAATTATATGGTATATTAAAAGATGGCAGTACTATGGAGAAGAATACGAGATGGGACAGAAATGGGTTTATAGTTGTTCGTATGGGAAAATAATATAATCTATATATATAAAAGGTTAATATGCTAAGTGTCCCTCCTACCATCTGACCGGTTGCTATGATGCACACTGACCACCAGGGGGAAAACACTCAATGCAGGAGCTGCCATGACGCACACTGGCTGGCTCCACGGACCTGGCACCAACAAACCAACACTTGGCTTCCCCCCTGCCACCACCCCGGAGCGACACCCCACCAAATTGCAGCCAATGCTGCCAAGACCCCATGGCACAAAATGTGGCTCACAGCCCAGCCCAGCCCAGAAACGGTCGCTGTGGGCTCTTGGTAATGACATCACATAGCAATGCCTGGCTTCCTCTCCCTAGTGACTAGCCTCCTTGGAGTTTCTTCAGCCCAGGAACACAGGTAGAAACATTTTACACTTTAGCCAAATGTCTGTGAAGCGTTTTCCTATGCCTCATCTCATTTGATCTTCACAGAAGTCCTGGAGTAGGTAGATAGGAGACTCAGTAGAATCTATTTTCTTTTCATTAGCTGGAAAAATGGAGATTTAGAAAGCTTAGAAACTTGACCCGATTGAAACGAAGTAAGAAATGGTGGACCTTGAAAATGACTTCAGGTTTTCTCGCTGAGCAGAATATAATCAAACACTGCTGCAGTTAAATATTTTACTCTTGTTTTCCCTGTGTGATCTACAATAATCATCTGCTTCGTGTTGATATTTACTGCTATGTTGCTGACAATTACCTAAAAGAGAAGTTGGGGTGCTTCACTGGGCTGGAAAAAGTTTAGCTACATCAGAAAGCAGGTTTAATTAAGCAAGTTTATTCTATATATCTAAAAGGCTAAGTTGACTTGCACATGCGAGATACATATAAAGCTCTCTCTGGCACCAATCGCATGTGTGTGTTTCCGTCATTGTTGATTGTGAATTTGGTTGACACTTCTATTATAGAAAAAGGGCAAATAGCGATATTAAATTATTTCTTCTAATTAATTTCCTTTCAGTGTGCATGAATTCATGCCACTAGTAACTAATAAATAATAAACAATAATACAAGAATAAACTGTGTTTCACATACGCACAACTGTAAACCTACTGTTGTCCAGCCTGTATAGAGGAAAAGAGGAATAGGATATATTGAACTGATGTGAGGGTTGTCAGTTTTTAAAGGGTGAATCAATCATTAAAGAAGTTGACATTTCAGCAAAAGCTCAAAGGAGATAAAAAATCCATACAGATATCTCACAAAACAACCTTAAACTTACATGACATATAAAAATAAGCATTTATTCCAGGCTCTGTTTTGTTTGGGACCTGTGGTAGCTGTTTCAGCCAGCAGTCCCTGGAGTGGTTCTCCTCCACCTGCCTCTTGTCTTTCCCCTGAGACAGTGGATTATCGGGCTTGTTCTTTTCATGACAATGGCCGAAGCACACGAAGGCAAGAGCCTCAACTCAAGCATATTGTAAGCATTTGCTTGCACCAAAAATGTTAACATACCATTTGCCAAAACAAGTCATACAGCTAAGTCCAGACAAGTCCAGACAAGTGAAGACAAGTACACTCTCATATGGAAAGGTGGAGGTGAGGGAGAAAAGTGAATGCGTTTAAACAAGAATCTAATTTGTCATAGTCCTCTCTATTGTTTACAAATATTTACATTCCTTTCATATGCAAAATACACTCAACGCCCCATCTCAAGTTCTCCCCAAAATCTCATCCACTGATAACATAAGACTCAAATCCAGCATCTCATGACCTTCTTCAAGTCTAGAGGTGCCTCCTCTTGATTCAGATACCTATGATCTAAATGGACAGATTATTTCCCTTATGTAAAATACAGTAACGGGACAAGGACAGGATAACCATAATAAACATGCCCATTTGAAAAAGAGAAAAATGAGAGGCACATGGCAATTCTGAAAGCCCTCTGAGGGAAGAATTTGATCCCTGATTTGTCCCAAGTTCTGATCCCTGGAAGTCGCTGCTTAGGGGTCATTATTCTCCAGAGCTGTTGACAAAGCCCTCTGGGGGTGAGGTAAAGATCCTTCCTTTACATTATCTTCCTTGACTCTCTGACAGGGACATTGGCAAATGCACCATTCTTGAATTCTGTATAGCTTTTTCAGCATGTTTCCTGCCTACAGAGTGTGAAGAGGTCATTTTTTTTAATATATTTTTATTGATTTTTTACAGAGAGGAAGGGAGAGAGATAGAGAGTTAGAAACATCGATCAGCTGCCTCCTGCACACCTCCTACTGGGGATGTGCCCATAACCAAGGTACATGCCCTTGGCCGGAATCGAACCTGGGACCTTTCAGTCCGCAGGCCAACGCTCTATCCACTGAGCCAAACCAGTTTCGGCTGAAGAGGTCATTTTTATATCACAAATAGTCTCGGTCCCATTTAGTCCAGGCTGGCTGGGTATGTTGCCAATATAATTTTCTCCAAGACTAGGGGGAGGGGAAGATTCCATGTATTTGATTACATTCAAGGCCATTTGTCAAAAACTACACCCATCATCCTTTTTGAGACACATCTCTCTTTCTAGATTCAATTATGTGTATGTGCTTCAGGCCCATCAGCTTCTGCGGAGCACATTTAAATGCAAGACAACAATAATCATTTACTTCACAATCACAGTTTGCAAGTCATTTGGGACATGTGCTTCAGTGTGTTGGTTCACATTATGGGGAAGCTGTGATGGCTCTGCTCCATGGGTCTTTTATTCTCCCCCTGGAACCAGCAGGCTATCTAGAGGTTATGTTTTGCTCTTGGCAATGGAAGAAATGCAAGAGTGGCCTCCAAGTGCACCCTGGACATAAATGAAAAAGTAGGAGAAGGCCCTGCCTGGTGTGGTTGAGTGTCATCCCATGCATCCAAAGGTTATCAGTTCCTGGGTTTTGGGCCAGTATGGGGTGTACAGGAGGAAGCTAATGGATGTTTTTCTCTCACATCAATGTTTCTCTCTCTCTCCCTCTCCCTTACTTTCTCTCTCTAAAAATCAATAAAAATTCTTTAAAAGAAAAAAAAAATGTGGGAAAGGCACACAGATACTTAACCTTCTTGGTCCAGATGTGACACATCACTTTAGTTCCCATTCTGCTTTACCAAAACCAGTGATATGGCCTCACATAGCTGCAAAGGGGCTCAGAAATGCAGTGCTTGGCTAAGAAGCTGCTTCCCTATTTGATTAAGGTTGAGAGAAAGATGGCGGCTGGAAGGACAGAGGTGAGGGATAGGAAGTGAGTGAGTGAGGGGATGAAAAGAGAGTGTGTGGATGTGTGTGTTGTGTGTGTGAGTGAGTGAAGGACAGTTAAATCCGGCAGGAGCAGCAGAGGCTGGCAGACCAGGCTCTCCCACAGCTACCACCGCTGCGGCACTCCCAGGACTGCACGGAGCCAATGCCATCTTGAAGGGGAGAGCGGCCTCTTCTAGGAACTCATCAGCACCACCACCCAGACAGCCCTTGGACACTGCCTGCAACCCAGCAGCCACACCAGCCAAAATCCTGCAGCCACATCTACAGACTCGCAGACCCTGGGATCTCCACCTCCAAAGGAGCACCACGCCCACAGCAGTAAGTGCAGCCTCCCCCTCCCCAGCAGCAGACCTCTGACATCGCATTTGCGGGTCTCCAGCATGCAGGTCTGGGAGGCACACCACTCCATACGCTTCTCTTAGGAGTCACTGTGAGCCCCACCTGGGTGTGATTTTGTACAGACACAGGCGCACTGCCCCCCAGTAGAAATTCTGAATTCGCTCTGCCTGAATAACTGCCCCCACACACCCAGCTGCGCAACTTAAGCACCAGGGCCCTTCAGCGCCAGGGTCCCTCAGAGTGCCTCAGAGCTCAGCACCTGGCAAAGGCACTGCCACAGTTGCTCATTCCCCCTGAGCCCATCTATCCACAGGGCACTTTGGGAAGCTGCAGTGAGCCTCCGCTGGGTCTGATCTTGGACAAATAGGGACAAACTCCCCTGGGCAGTAGAAATTCTGAATTCACCCATCCTGGATACCTGCCCAAAGACACCTCGATTAAGCGTGCCAGGGCCCTTCAGAGTGTTTCAGTGCACCTGCGCTAGCAAACTCACTGCGGGTGCTCCTGTGTGCCACCCCCGGGAACACGCGCCCATCCACCACAGGTGCATCAGCAAAAACTGAGTTTCCCCACCCCACAGCTGCAGAACTCTGGACACTACAGTTGCATGCTTTTCCAGCATGCTGGTCTCCCTAGACCACCACTCCACAGGCAGCCCTGGGGCCCTGCTGTGAGCCCCGCTGGACTCGCACTTAAACAAACAGGGGTGCACTGCTGAGCTGTAGAAATGCTGAATTCCCTCTTCTGGGATACCTTCCCACAGACACTGCAATCCAGTGGCTTCAGTGCCAGGGCCCTTCAGAGTGTGTCAGTACACCCTGCTGGCAAACACACCACAGGTGCCCCTGTGAACTGCTGCTGGGATCGCATGTATCCAACCACGGAGGCAGCAGCAAAAGCTGAGTCTGCCCACCCCACAACTACAGAACTCTGGAAACCACAGTCACACCTTTCCCAAGAACGCAGGACTCCTGAGCCCCACCACCCCAACAGACGGTTCCTGGGTGCCACTATGAGTCCCCGCTGGGCACGAGTGATTTCAACCAAGAGCATAAGACAGCAAAAACTGGGACACCCCCTCCATGGCTGCTGACTTCTAGACACCTCAATTGCACCTTTCCAGCTCACAGGCCTACATCAAGAGAACCCAAATAGCTCAAGTAGGGAGCTATACTAGACTACCAAGCCCAGGAGACCTGAGAGGACACACCAGTAGCACCATACCCAAAAGAAACTGGGTAGCAAAGCAATCGGAGCTACAATTAAAACATTACAGCAAAACATGGGAAGACAAAAAAAGCAATCCACAAAGGAAAGAAAAAGAGAGATCACCAGAAAGGGAGTGAAATGAAATTGAGGCTACTAACTTATCAGAGAAAGAATTCAGAGTAATGGTTATAAGGATGCTCAAATGGCTGGATGACAAATACACACAACTCAATGAGAATTATAAGGAGCTGAATGAGAATGTCACTAACATGAAAAGGAACCAAGAGGAAATGAAGAACGACATAGCTGCAATAAAGAACACAATGGAAGGCTTGAACAGCAGACTAGAAGAGGCTGAGGACCACATCAGTGAATTAGAAGACAAGGTAGGAAAAAACACACAAACACAGGAGCAACTGGAAAAAAATCTTAAAAAGCAAGAGGAGCCTAAGGAAGCTTTGGGAGAACGCAAAACGAAACAACATTCACTTAATAGGGATACCAGAAGGAGAGGAGAAGAAGCAAGGAAAAGAAAACCTGTTTGAAGAAATGACAGTAAACCTCCCTGATACTGGCAAGAAAAAGACTACACAAGTCCAAGAAGCACATAGAGTGCCAAACAAGATGAACCCCAAAAGACCAACACCAAGACACATCATAATTAAATTGGCAAACACCAACGACAAAGTAAGAATCTTAAAGGCTGCCAGAGAGAGACAGAAAGTTACCTACAAGGGATCTGCCATCAGACTATCGACTGATTTCTCAACAGAAACACACCAGGCAATAAGGGAATGGAATGAAATATACAAAGTGATGCAAAGCAAGGGAATGAATCCAAGAATACTATACCCAGCAAGGCTATCATTCAAAATTGAATGTGGAATCAGGAGCTTCACAGACAAAAAAGGGCTAAGAGAGTTTATTACCACCAAGCCAGCAATGCAAGAAATGCTAAATGGACTGCTGTAAAAAGAAGAAACAGAAAGACAAGAAGAAACACAAACATTAAGAATAAAAATGAACACAAACAAGTACTTTTCAATAACATTAAATGTAAATGGATTAAATGCTCCAATCAAAAGACACAGGGTAGCTGGGTGGATAAGAAAACATGACCCATATATTTGCTGTATGTGCAAGAGACCCACCTCAGAACAAAGGATTCACACAGACTGAGAGTGAAGGGATGGAAAAAATTTTTTCAGGCAAATGGAAATGAGAAAAAAGCTGGGGTTGCGATACTTATATCTAACAAAATAGACCTCAAAGTAAAGGCCATAACAAGAGATAAGGAAGGCCACTACATAATACTCAAGGGAGCAATTCAACAAGAAGATATAACTCTGGTAAACATATATGCACCCAATACAGGAGCACCCAAAAACATAAAACAATGTCTGGAAGATATCAAGGGAGAGATAGATAGCAATACAGTCATAGTAGGGGACTTTAATACCCCACTAACACCACTGGATAAATCCTTTAAACAAAAAATCAGCAAAGAAACAGCAATCCTAAATGACTCACTAGATCAGATGGACTTAATTGACATCTTCAGAATATTTCAACCCAAAGCCAGAGAATATACATTCTTCTCCAGTGCACATGGGACATTTTCAAAGATAGACCATATATTAGGACACAGGCAAAGTCTCTTCAAATTCAAGAGAATAGAAATCATAACAAGCATCTTCTCAGATCACAATGGCATAAAACTAGAAATCAACTACAATAAAAACATTGAAAAAAATCAAACACCTGGAGGCTAAATAGCATGCTATTAAATAATGAATGGGTTACCAGAGAGATCAAAGAAGAAATAAAAAGCATCCTGGAAACAAATGACAATGAAAACAAAACAATCCAAAATCTATGGGACAAAATGAAAGCAGTCCTGAGAGGGAAATTCGTAGCTCTACAGGCCTACCTCAAAAAACAAGAAAAATTGGTAATAAATGATCTAACCCTACAACTCAAAGAGTTAGAAAGAGAGCAGCAAGAAAAGCCCACAGTATCCAGAAGGAAGGAAATAATAAAGATCAGAGCAGAAATAAACAACATAGAGACCAAAAAAAACAATACAAAAGATCAATGAAACCAAGAGCTGGTTCTTTGAAAGGATTAACAAGATTGATGAACCTCTCACCAGGCTCACCAAGAAACAAAGAGAAAGGACCCAAATAAACAAAATCAGAAATGAAAGAGGTGAAGTAACAACAGACCCTACTGGTATACAAAGGATTGTCAAAAAATACTACGAACAACTCTACTCCAACAAACTGGACAACCTCGATGAAATGGACACATTCCTAGAAAAATACAAGCTTCCAAAACTCAATCAGGAATAATCAAAATAGGCCAATAACTATTGATGAAATGGAAACAGTAATCAAAAAGCTTCCAGCAAACAAAAGCCCTGGACCAGATGGCTTCACAGGGGAGTTTTACCAAACATTCAAAGAAGAACTAAAGCCAATCCTTCTCAGACTATTCCAAAAAATTCAAGAGGAAGGCACACTTCCTAGCTCTTTCTATGAAGCCAGCATTACCCTAATCCCAAAACCAGATAAAGTCACCACAAAGGAAGAGAATTATAGGCCAATATCCCTGATGAACATAGATGCTAAAATCCTCAACAAAATTCTAGCAAACCGGATCCAGCATTACATTAGAAAGATCATACACCATGACCAAGTGGGATTTCTTCCAGGAATGCAAGGCTGGTACAATATCCGCAAATCAATAAACGTGATACATCACATAAACAAATTGAGCGACGAAAATCACATAATCATATCAATTGATGCAGAAAAGGCATTTGACAAAGTCCAACACCCTTTCTTGATAAAAACTCTCAGCAAAGCGGGAATAGAGGGATCATACCTCAACATAATAAAAGCTTTATATGACAAACCCACAGCCAACATCATACTCAATGGGCAAAAACTAAAACCATTTCCCTTAAGAACAGAAACAAGACAGGGATGCCCACTTTCACCACTCCTGTTCGACATAGTATTGGAAGTGCTAGCCAAAGCGATCAGACAAGAAGAAGAAATAAAAGGCATCCAAATTGGAAAAGAAGAAGTAAAATTGTCATTATTCGCAGATGACATGATACTGTACTTAGAAAACCCTAAAGACTCCATCAAAAAATTATTAGACCTAATAAATGAATTTGGCAATGTAGCAAAATACAAAATTAATGGCAAGAAATCTATGGCATTTTTATACACCAATCGTGAACTTACAGAAAGAGAAATTTAAAAAAATCCCATTTACCATTGTACCAAAAAAATTAAGATACCTAGGAATAAACTTAACTAAGGAGGTAAAAGACCTCTACCCAGAAAACTACAGGACATTGATAAAAGAGATAGAGGAAGACATAAACAGATGGAATAACATACCGTGTTCATGGACTGGTAGAATCAACATCATCAAAATGTCCATACTACCCAAAGCAATCTATAGATTCAATGCACTCCCCATTAAAATACCAACAGCATATTTCACAGATCTAGAAAGAACTCTCCAAAAATTCATCTGGAATAAAAAAAGACCCCGAATAGCTGCTGTGATCCTGAGAAAGAAGAACAAAGTAGGAGGGATATAAATACCAGATATCAACCTGTATTACAAAGCCACTGTTCTCAAAACTGCCTGGTACTGGCACAAGAACAGACATATAGACCAATGGAATAGAATAGAGAACCCAGAAATCGACCCAAACCACTATGCTCAATTAATATTTGACAAAGGAGGCAAGAACATACAATGGAGTCAAGGCAGTCTCTTCAATAAATGGTGCTGGGAAATTTGGTCAGACACATGCAAAAAAATGAAACTAGACCACCAACTTACACCATACACAAAAATAAACTCAAAATGGATAAAAGACTTAAAAGTAAGACGAGAAACCATAAAAATATTAGAGGAATCCACAGGTAGCAAAATCTCAGATATATGCCAAAGGAATTTCTTCACTGACACAGCTCCTAGGGCAGGGGTGGGCAACCCCTGGCACCCGTGCCAAACATGGCACGCCAGTAACTTTTGCTGGCACGCAAAACCCTCTCTTATAATCTTCCATTTACAATTTTTTTTTACTCAATATCGACTTTTTTATTTTTCAGATAAATTCAGTGTAGGTGCATCTTAGATAAATAAATAATTTTACATAACAAGTTATCTTAAAGACCATAGACATGGATTGACGAGAGAGGGGAAGAGCAATTTCTATGCCTCTGCCTTAACTCTCCCTGCCTTTCTAGATCCGACTAGTGTTTTGCTTTCATCCACATATGCTTGTGAATCTTTGTTCTCAGTGATGAATTTTATTAAGTCTCATAATAGGAGTAGCCTGACGGATGAAAGTAGTAGCTCGTGCATATCTCTGAAGGTCACGAAATATAAACCTGATGTAAAATCTCTGTCGAGATGCAGCAGCAAAAGTCCCACTGATAATATCAAACTGAGTCATAAAGTTTTCTGTCGGACTATCAGTGTACAGGTATACATTAAAAAATAAATGTATTTTTCATCATCATATACTGTGTTTTTGTTGCTCAAATGAATTGTTTTATTTCTTCAAGGTTCTTCACATACGTACACCTTAAGAGATATCAAGTAGGCGAAACATATTCTCAAAAAATTAGGGTTGGCACAAAATGAATTTTGAATCAGAGATTTTGCTGGTTTTGGCAAGCACTCACAGAAAGGTTGCCCACCCCTGTCCTAGTGCAATGGAAACTAAAGAGAAAATAAACAAATGGGACTATATCAAAATAAAAAGCTTCTGCACAGCAAAAGTAACCATCAACAAAACAACAAGAAAGCCCACTGCATGGGAGAACATATTTGCCAATGATATCTCTGATAAAGGTTTAATCTCCAAAATTTACAGGGAACTCATACAACTTAACAAAAGAAAGATAAACAACCCAATCAAAAAATGGGCAATGGACCTAAACAGACACTTTTTGAAAGAGGACATACATAAGGCTGAGAGACATATGAAAACATGCTCAAAGTCACTAATCATTCCAGAGATGCAAATCAAAACAACAATGAGGTACCATCTCACACCTGTCAGAATGGCTATCATCAATAAATCTACAAATGACAAATGCTGGCGAGGATGCGGAGAAAAAGGAACCCTCGTTCACTGCTGGTGGGAATGCAAACTGGTGCAGCCATTGTGGAGAACAGTATGGAGTTTCCTCAAAAAACTAAAAATGAAACTTCCATTTGACCCAGTGATCCCACTTCTAGGAATATATCCCAAGAAACCAGAAACACCAATCAGAAAGGATATATGCATCCCTATGTTCATAGCAGCACAATTTACAATAGCTAAGATTTGGAATCAGCCTAAGTGCCCATCAGCAGATGAAATGATTAAAAAAAACTTTGGCACATCTGCACAATGGAATACTATGCTGCTGTAAAAAGGACGGAACTCCTACCATTTGCAACAGCATGGGTGGAGCTGGAGAGCATTATGCTAAGTGAAATAAATCAGTCAGAGGAAGATAAATATCACATGCTCTCACTCATTTGTGGATTATAATGAACAACATAAACCGATGAACAAAAACAGATGTAAAGACAGAGAAGCATCGATCAGATGCTCAAAACTCAGAGGGAAGGTAGGGGAGGGTGGGGGTAAGTGGGAGAGATCAACCAAAGGACTTGTATGCATGCATATAAGCATAAGCGATGGATGTGGACAACAGGGGGTGAGGGTAAGGGTAGGATTGGGGGGATGAGAGGACATTGGGGGGATAAGGACACATTTGTAATATCTTAATCAATAAAGGGAAAATTAAAAAATAATAATATAAAATTTAAAAAAAGAGAAGAAGCTGCTTCCCAACAACAAGTCTATACTGTAGAAGGAGACCTCAAATCTTTGTTGCTCAGCTAGCCTTTTCTGGTACAATGGAGAAATGTTTCACTATGTAGCCGTATGTAGAAGAAAATGTAATAAAATATATACAGTATGATCTATAGAGAGAGCTTGACATAGAAGATGTAGATATATATGTATACCTAGATCTAAATGAACAGAGAAAAATCTGGAGTTATATTGACAATGGATATCAATGCATGGTGAAGCTACAGATAGTTTTATTTTTTCACTTATATACAAATAATCTCAAAATAAACGTAATTTTTATAATGAGAAAATACAGGGTGGGGCAAAAGTATATTTACAGCTGTGAGTACATGAAAATTTATTATTAATTAATTACTGTATTACTTTCCATATAAACAACTGTAAATATACTTTTGTCCCACACTGTGTAAGTACTTCAAAAAGCTCAAATACCTTTTTTATAGAACAGTGACATTTGCTGCTTTCTCAGAATCTATAGTAAGACATTATCATTCCTTTTTTTATCCTCTTTTTATTTATTTATTTATTTATTTATTTATTGTCTAAAGTTTCACATATGTCTCTTTTTTCCCCACTTGACCCCTTCAACCCCCACCAGCCATTCCCACCCCAGGCAAGCCCCCACCGCCCTAGTGTCTGTGTCCATTGGTTATGCTAATATGCAGGCATACAAGTCCTTTGGTTGCTCTCTAACCCCCCTCTCCCCTGCCATTTGTCTCTGGATCTATTCTTGTTCATCAAATTATGTTGATTATTATATCCCACATATTAGTAAGATCATATGATACTTATCTTTCTGCGACTGGCTTATTTCACTTAGCATAATGCTCTCCAGTTCCATCCATGCTGTTGCAAATGGTAAAAGTTCCTTGTTTTTTATAGCAGCAGAGTATTCCATTGTGTAGATGTACCACCGTTTTTTAATCCACTCTTCTACTGATGGGCACTTAGGCTGTTTCCAAATCTTAGCTACTGTAAATTGTGCTGCTATGAACATAGGGGTGCATATATCCTTTCTGATTGGTGTTTCTGGTTTCTTGGGATATAGTCATAGAAGTGGGATTACTGGTTCAAATGGGAGTTCCATTTTTAACTTTTTGAGGAAACTCCATACTGTCTTCCTCAGTGGCTACACCAATCTGCATTCCCACCAGCAGTACACAAGGGTTCCTTTTTCTCCACAACCGCACCAGCACTTGTCATTTGTTGATTTGCTGATGATAGCCATTCTGACAGGCATGAGATGGTATCTCCTTGTTGTTTTGATTTGCATCTCCCGAATAATTAGTGACTTTGAGCATGTTTTCATGTTTCCTGGTCTTCTGTATGTCACTTTTGAAAAGTGTCTATATAGGTCCTTTGCCCATTTTTTGATTGGATCATTTATCTTCCTTTTTTAAGTTGTATGAGTTCTCTGTAAATTTTGGAGATTAAACCCTTATCTGAAATATCATTGGCAAATATGTTCTCCCATGCAGTGGGCTTTCTTGTTGTTTTGTTGATGGTTTCTTTTGCTGTGCAGAAGCTTTCTACTTTGATGTGGTCCCATTTGTTTATTGTCTCCTTAGTCTCCATTGCCCTAGGAGATGTATCGGTAAAGATATTGCTACGACATATGTCTGCTATTTTGCTGCCTATGAAGTCTTGTAGGATTTTTATGGTATCCCATCTTACATTTAAGTCCTTTAGCCATTTTGATTTTTTTTGTGTGTGTCTGGTTTAAGTTGGTGATTTAGTTTCATTTTTTTGCATGTATCTGACCAAATTTCCCAACACCATTTATTGAAGAGACTGTCTTGACTCCATTGTATGCTCTTGCCTCCTTTGTAAAATATTAACTGAGCATAATGACTTGGGTCAATTTCTGGGTTCTCTGTTTTGTTCCTTTGGTCTATATTATCTGTTCTTGTGCCAGTACCAGGCAGTTTTGAGAACCGTGGCTTTGTAATATAGCTTGATATCTGGTATTGTAATCCCTCCAACTTTGTTCTTTCTCAGGATTGCTGTGGCTATTCAGGGTCTTTTTTTATTCCAGATGAATTTTTGGAGAGTTTGTTCTAGATCTTTGAAGTATGCCGTTGGTGTTTTAATGGGGATTATACTGAATCTGTAGATTGCTTTGGGTATTATGGACATTTTAATGATGTTGATTCTACCAATCCATGAACATGGTATGTTCTTCCATTTGTTTATGTCTTCCTCTATCTCTTTTATCAATGTCCTGTAGTTTTCCAAGTACAGGTCTTTTACCTCCTTAGTTAAGTTTATTCCTAGATATCTTAATTTTTTTGGTGCAATGGTAAATGGGATTTTTTTTCATTTATCTTTCTGTGAGTTCATTATTGGTGTATAAAAAGGCAATAGATTTCTGGGTGTTAATTTTGTATTTTGCTACATTGCCAAATTCATTTATTAGGTCTAGCAGTTTTTTGATGGAGTTTTTGGGGTTTTGTATGTATATTATCATGTCATCTGCAAATAAGGCCAGTTTTACTTCTTCTTTTCCAATTTGGATGCCTTTTATTTCTTCTTCTTGTCTGATCACTATGGCTAGCACTTCCAGTACTATATCGAACAGGAGTAGTGAAAGTGGGCATCCCTGTCTTGTTCCCATTCCAGGGGAAATGAGTTTAGTTTTTGCCCATTGAGTATGATGTTGGCTGTAGGTTTGTCATATAAAGCTTTTATTATGTTGAGGTATGATCCCTCTATTCCCACTTTGCTGAGAGTTTTTATCAAGAAAGGATGTTGGATTTTGTCCAATGCTTTTTCTGCATCGATTGATATGATTATGTGATTTTTGTCTCTCAGTTCGTTTATGTGATGTATCACATTTATTGATTTGTGGATATTGTACCATCCTTGCATCCCCAGAATAAATCCCACTTGGTCATGGTGTATGATCTTTCTAATGTAATGCTGAATTTGATTTGCTAGAATTTTGTTGAGGATTTTAGCATCTATGTTCATCAAAGATATTGGCCTGTAGTACTCTTTTTTTGTGGTGGCTTTATCTGGTTTTGAAATTAGGGTAATGCTGGCTTCATAGGAAGAGCTTGGAAGTGTGCCTTCCTCTTGAATTTTTTGGGATAGTCTGAGGAGGATAAGTTTTAGTACTTCTTTAAATGATTGGTAGAATTCCCCTCTAAAGCTGGTCAGACCAGGGTTTTTGTTTGCTGGAAGATTTTTGATCACTGCTTCAATTTCTTTGGTAGTTATCGGCCTATTCAGGTTTTTTTATTCTTCCTGATTGAGTTTTGGGAGCTTGTATTTTTCTAAGAATATGTCCATTTCGTCTAGGTTTTCCATTTTGTTGGAATAGAATTGTTCATAGTATTTTTTCATAATCCTTTGTATTTCTTTGGTTTTTACTTCACCTCTTTCATTTCTGATTTTGTTTATTTGGGTCCTCTCTCTTTGCTTCTTGATGAGCCTGGCTAGAGGTTCATCAATCTTGTTTTCCTTTCAAAGAAACAGCTCTTGGTTTTGTTGATCTTTTGTATTGTTTTTTTGGTCTCTATGTCATTTATTTCTGCTCTGATCTTTATTATCTCCTTCCTTCTGCTCACTCTGGGCTTTTCTTGTTGTTCTCTTTCTAACTCTTTGAGTTGTAGGGTTAGATAATTTATTACCATTTTTTCTTGTTTTTTGAGGTAGGCCTGTAGAGCTATGAACTTCCCTCTCAAGATTGCTTTCACTGTGTCCCATAGATTTTGAATTGTTGTGTTCTCATTGTCGTTTGTTGTCATGATGCTTTTTATTTCTGCTTTGATCTCTGGTAACCCATTCATTGTTTAATAGCATGCTATTTAGCCTCCAGGTGTTTGATTTTTTTTCAATGTTTTTATTGTAGTTGATTTCTAGTTTTATGCCATTGTGATCTGAGAAGATGCTTGATATTATTTCAATCTTCTTGAGTTTGAAGAGACTTTGCCTGTGTCCCAGTGGTCTATCTTTGAAAATGACCTATGTGCACTTGAGAAGAATGTATATTCTGTGGCTTTGGGGTGAAATGTTTTGAAGATGTTAATTAATTCCATCTGATCTAGTGAGTCATTTAGGATTGCTGTTTCTTTGCTGATTTTTTGCTTAGAGGATTTATCCAGTGGTGTTAGTGGGGTATTAAAGTCCCCTACTATGACTGTGTTGCTGTCAATCTCTCCCTTGATATCCTCCAGAAGTTTTTTATGTATTTGGGTGCTCCTGTATTGGGTACATATATGTTTACCAGAGTTATATCTTCTTGTTGAATTGCTCCCTTTAGTATTAAGAAGTGGCCTTCCCTATCCCTTGTAATGGCCTATGTTGACTTAAAGGCACAAAATACAACACAACAAGACACAACGCACAGGGCACCAAACACAACTGTATTCACCATACCAATAATCTCAAATAAATGTGACCACCAGAGAAAAGAGAATTAGGGGAAAGAAAAGAGTGCAAAAATGATATTGAGAAAAGGAAAAAATGTAAGAGAGAAAAGGAGAAGAAAAAGAAGAGGGAAAATATATGTATATGGGGAGAAAACTCCAAAAACCAACAGATAATCCAAAAAATGCAAACAACAAATACTCTGAGATGAATGCAAACAACAAACAACAACTAATCCAAAATATGCAAATAACAAACACCCAAACAACAAACACCCAGATGAATCTGAGGAGGCAGAGCTCTCTCTAGGTGATCTCTGACCTTTCCATCCACAGATTACCTCACCAGCTGTGTTTAATTGGCCAATTCCGGGTGGATGTTGTTCTATTCAGCTATTCCTTCTATCTGCTCTGTGAGAAGGCGCAGGGCCCCTCTGTGTATTTGGCACCAAAATGTCTCCACCTGGACAAACTTTTTAGGCACCCATGGCCAGGGAGGCTGGAGCCTCAGTGTTCGTGGGTTTCGCAGCTAAGGCAGCTGGTCCCTGGGTGATGTGGTTGTATGGTCCCAGGAGGTATCTGAGGTCTCCCTGGATGAAGGTAAGTCTGGGCTTCTGATCACAGCCGCTCTCCCCTTCAAGATGGTGTGGTCTCTGTGGCAGAGCCGGCCACTTCAGGAGAGCTTTCAGCAGTAATAGAGGCTGCCTGGCCAGGGAAGCCTGGTCTGCCAGTCCCATCAGTCCTGTGGAATATAGCTATTCCTCACTCACAAATACAGACACTCACCGCACTTCCATGCACTCTCCTTTCGCTTTCTCACTCACTCACTCACTATCTTGCAGCTTGCCGTCCTTCTATCATTCTCTTTTACTAGTAACTTTTTCCCTAAAAAGTATTCCAAAAAAATACTCATTTTTAATTTCTGCCATCTCTTTGGGAGAGGCAATCATGCTTTGACTTTTGGTCTGTTGCTGACCTTGGTCATTCTTTGGAGAATGCTCACAAGACTCTACATTACTCTGGATATTGAGAATTGAGGGCATTCCCATTCTGCACACAGAAAGGGCGGGGATAAAAGGCTTCTTTCCTGTCATTTTAGAAGGAACTATTTCAGGACGCCTTGATGACAAGTTCTATGTCAGCAGATATGTTCTCAAGAGCCAGAAGAGCTCAAGGACATGGTAATTAATGTTCCAATCTTTCACCTGTTGGTCTCTATTCTGAATAGATTCATACCAACAAATGGTCACTATCATCTTATATTTGGTATTTTTTAAATGCAAGAAGAAATAACAAATCCACATTTATAGTTAAAGGCTTCAACGATCCTTAATGATTGACAGAATTAGCAAACACAAAATGAGTAGTGATATAGCTGACATCATACTTAATAGTGAAAGACTGCATGCTTTTTCCTCCAAACTGGGAAAAAGGCCAGCATGTCCATTTCACCACTCCTACTTAACATCACACTAGAGGTCCCAGTTACAGCAATAGGCAAGGAAAAGATATAAAAGGCATACAAGATTAGAATAAAAAAGAAATAAAACTGTCTCTATTTGCAGAAAACATGATTGTGTACATAGACAATCCCAAAGGAACCACACAAAAAAGAAGCTACTAGAACTAATAAGTGAGTTTAGCAAGGACATAAGATACAAATTCAATATACAAAAATCAATCAAATTTCTATATACTACCAAAGAACAATTAGAAATTATAATAAATAAATAAATTGGGAAAATAAACAGAATCTGTTCCTAACTGATCACTCTACTAGTTAAAGAAGCTAAAATAGTACTTAATATTTTAATATGAAGACAAAAAATCTTAGTTTTAATAAAGTTTGGAAAAAATTACCTTCATCATGCATGATGAATTAAATTAGATTATTTGTGTTAATTTAGAAATATCCAATAAACTATTCCCTCCCATCAAAAAAAATGTTTTTTCAAATTAAATTTCCTATATGAACTAAGGAAACATAAGGTACATTTTGATCTTCATTGTGTCATGGTCAATGGTACTAGTATTGACAAATATTGTTTATATCGTCCTTTTCTACATTTGAAATACTTTAGGAACAAAATGTTGAATGTACATTTTGAATTGTATTTAAAGTTGTCTTGGCTCTAAAAAAAAATTCACTGCTTTGTTGCCTACTGGATTGCAGACAACTTTTTAGCAGTTATGCCAAACCTGCCCCTCGCATGCCCAGGGCAGACATCACTAATCACAGCATCTTGGTCCTTCAGCCTGACTAGGCTTAGAGTCTTTCTCAGCACAGGCACCACCTGGCAGCACTACCAGTCAAACAGAGTTCACATGCAAGTTGAAGCATATTTAATGTCCTAGAGTTACAACACTAAATCCAAATTTCTTAGGGAATTAAGCCTTCATAATTTAACACACGCAGGTGGTCCATCTGTCCAGTAAAATTTTCTTTGGTCTTTTCTTTTCCTTTGCCAAATCTGCCCTTTCTTCTAGGCCCCACTCAGTATCTACCTCAACCATAAAGCTTTCCCTCCAATACTTGGTTCTACAATGAATATCCACTTTTGTGAGTTACTATTCCACACATAATACCACATTTAAATACTAAATCTGTCCTACTTTGGGGTCATGAGTTGTGGCTTTAACTTCCAAAGTGCCAAGTGCTCCACCCTATGGTTACTGTACAGTCCTCCCCTCACAGAGCAGAAGGCAATGCAGGAACTCAACAGCAATCACCACAGGTAATTGGTTTTGTTACAATGGGAATGCCCAACAAAAAGAACCCTGCTGATTGTGTGTAAATAAAAAACTGCTGCTGTTCAATGCTCACTAAACATTAAAAACATTCTGGAATAACGTGTTCATACAGTTCTAAATTGTCAAATTTTTCCCAAGAAATTTCCCATGCATTCCGAATTTCTTCACAAACATTATTTTAATGGGTACTCTGCATCATTATATGTATACTGGGGGTAGGGAGGGGGTAGGGAGGGGAATTGGAATGAAGGGAACCAGATGTTAATAGTGATTAGCTCTGAGTGGCAAATTTACTATGACATTTGTTTTCACCTTTTTTTTTATATTTTACAAATTTCCAACAAATAGAATGTACGAGTTCTATACTTGGAAAAAGGACATTAATTTGTAAAATACTCTCACTGTCTGAGATCGAGCTTCTTATAAGTAACAGTGTTCTATAATGGATCTTTTAAAGATTAGTTCCGATTCTGCAAAGTTTATAATCCTCCTTATGGTGAAAATAAAGAGAAAGATGAGATGCTGGTCATTTCACTAAAAGAAATAGAGCATGCAGCACTTTAACAATACACACACTACAGTTTCTTTAAATCTAAAATTTGGATTTCTCACCCTAGCCCATTTGTCTCAATGGATAGAGCATCAGACTACAGACTGAAGGTCCAGGGTTTGATTCCAGTCAAGGCATGTACCTCAGTTGCAGGCTCAATCCCCAGTCCTGGTCAGGCCATGTATGAGGGAACCAATCAATGTGTCTCTGTCATGCAGATGTTTCTCTCTCTCTCCCCCCCTCTCCCTTCCACTCTCTATAAAAAATCAATGGAAAATATCCTCGGGTGAGGATTAACAAAAATAAATAAATAAATAAAATTGAGGTTTCTCCATAGGACATTTACAAATCAAGTGTTTTTTTAAACACTCTTTTAATAAAGTATACATATTATCTCTTTCCATTTTATAATTTGCCATTTGTCTTTCTTTTTTTTATTTTTTAAAAATATATTTTATTGATTTTTCACAGAGAGGAAAGGAGAGGGATAGAGAGCTGGAAACATCGATGAGAGAGAAACATCGATCAGCTGCCTCCTGTACACCCCCTACTGGGGATGTGCCCACAACCAAGGTACATGCCCTTGACCGGAATCGAACCTGGGACCCTTCAGTCCCCAGGCCAACGCTCTATCAAGTGAGCCAAACCAGTTAGGGCTGTCTTTCATTTTACAAATGTCTCATCACTTTTCCTCTGCATACTCTTTGATGGCAGAGAAATAATACAAAATGGTTTACTTAGCCATTAAGTAAACAGGTGCATTATAATACTTTTATATTCTCAGAAGTTACAAAAGCAGATATATTTTCCAGGTTTTTAATAACATCATGAAGAACTTGAAAGAGAGAAAGAGAAATACAGAGGTGTATAGATAGATCTCCTATATCACTTGGCAAGTTTCATCAAATGAATCTAAAGAAAATGAATATAATTAATTTTTATCTTGGAAATATATAAAAGAAACACTCATAGGGCTTACCCTTTTGTTCCATAAAGCTCAGAAATGATTATTCAAATAGCAGTGTACAAATTCTAATTTTAAAAAAGCTATCTGTGGTACCTTAGAGTAGTTTTATAATTTAGGTCATTCATATTTTGTGTTAATTTTACTAATATAGAAGTTTTAACAAATAGTGACCTGTTTTTTAAACAATTACAGAAATCAAACAAGCAAAAAGAGGTTAATTTTATTTTACTACATCGACTTCATCCCTTTACATCAGTGATTCTCAACCTTTTTCATCTCATGGCACACATAAACTAATTACTAACATTCTGCGGCACACCAAAAAAATATATTTTTTGCTGATGTGACCAAAAAATAGGTATAATTTTTAATGATTTATCAAAAACCACACAGTAATAATAGTAACTATCTACCCTTTGTGGTCCAAAGTGATTTTTTTTTAAAATCAGGTACCTATACTTGTGTATAAGGATTTCTGGTACCAAAGATGCAACCTTATTATGCAATGTGACCAGTAAGACCCAACTCTATTATATGATCTATAGATTTATGGATCAAGACAGGGCATTCACACAGGGTGGTTAATGTTGTGTTGACTACTGTCATTTTTCTTTATTTGACAATCTAAGGGAAGATAGTTCAGTGCCCCTGACTAAACTGTCATGTATTGCATGTTTAAAAAATTCTCTAAAAATTCTCGAGGCGCACAGATTGAAAATTGCTGCCTTATCTACATGTAAGTCTAAGACTCCCAAGAATGAAGGTCAAGTAAAGGAACATTGATCTCATTTGCCCAAACGACTCTTCCTGGTTCTGTCTCTGATTTCCTATTCCACAACTGAGTTTATAATTTAGTTTCTAACTTCTCTGTGAACAGCAGAACCTGCAGCTCTTTGAGTGATCCAGCAATCCCCTAGAGTCATTGTTTACAATGATTTTTTTATTCAAATACTGTCACTGCAGGGAGCTTTCTTCTCTAGTACACTGAACTTTTGACAGTCCATATGGTCTTAACGAATTTCCCAGGTGCGGAACATCATCCAACCTGTATTTTTGGCAGCCTGCAGAGGTTCTTAAGCCTGCCTTTGTCATTCTCCCTAATGCTGCTTAAGATGTTTTTTTAAAGGGGAAACTTTGAAGTGGTTGGCGGAAACAATCAAGTTTTAAAGGCTTATTTATCAGTACAAAAGTACTGTCAAGAAGAATGCACTTCTGAGAGAGGGAACAAAAGCTGTTCACTTAATATCTATAGAGAATTATTACTGGAATATGTATGTGAGATGTTATTCTTTGTACTTATAGACTGTGAGCACAAGTTTGCTCTCCTTATTCCACTACAAAAAGTAGTGCACAAGGTTTTCTTCACCTAGTTTATAAATCTGGGTAAGTTTAGGGTGAGCACCAAATCGGCCCAATTGTCAACCTTGCTATTTGGATTTTAAATTAATGGTAGAATATCAGCATATGTTTATTGGCTAGCTGAACTGAAATACTGGCTCATCTGTTAATGATATAGATGGGAAAATAATATTAGACTGCCTAGATAGGGAGAAAGTATTTTACAATCTTCAAACTATATTTAAAAGTTCATGTGTATATCTTTCCATTTTTTATCAATTTATTAAGCACCTACTCTACATATATTGCCCACTGAACTCCAAGAGATAGGCATTATGAATACCTCCACGTTACACAACAAATGACTAGAACCCAGTTTTCTCTAGCTCTAAAGCCAGGCACTTAGGTTATTTTTGCCCAATTTGAAAAATATCATTGTTACAGTACACATTTTTGGCATTTTTAAACATGTTGGCCTGGAAATAAACTCCTTCCCATTCTTTAGGTCACAACTGTAAAAGTCAATCTTTGTGGGAGACAGAGTTCCACTTTCCACTGCCAATGCCTAGATGGGTGTTACTTGTGCTACCAGACTCCCAGCAGCTAGGGTGCAGACTCTTGTGCTCAGCTCAACAGGTCTGATGTCCTAACCTCACATTTTAAGTCTGCCATGAGGACTCAAAGAAGGAGAAACCATTTAAATTTTATTTCCAGCTCTGGCAGCATCTAGTACCTGGTTTCCAGTGATGATATTGGCAACAGAAATGGGCCGAAATGGAAGCTCCAGGTTGCATGAGGAGACACAGCACATCCTAATGAGCATGGAAAGGTCAGGCCATAGGTTTACGTGCTGCTTGGCAAGTGGCACGAGGCCTTGGCAAGACTCTGCGTCTGGGGTGATGTCACCAGTGGCACTGCCATAAGCAGATCCTTCCACAGTGTGGTTTGCATGTGTCTGTGGCTGCTTTGTCCTCAGTGTAGTTCTGTGGCTGGTTCTCCAACTTTTCATCAATTCTATGATGTCTCGTCAGCAAGTATCTTGTCAACTTCAGTTAAGCATAATGGATTTCTGTATCTTATATACTTTCAGATTACCAGAACTAAAGGATGATTATCTACTTACTCCTATTCCACATTATTTCTCTGCTCCCTCACTTTTTACCAGCAGCGATCACAGCATTATCAATTATCTTCCCAAATCCATTCTTCTCTTTTTCCTTTCATCATCGAATCTCTGATTTTAGCTAGATACATGGCCATTCAACAAAAGACTATGTTTCCCAAATTTTATTGTAGCGAAGTTGGTTCATGTAACTAAGTTCTGGCTTATAGCATGTGAGTGGGAATGATTAGAAAAGATTGGTACAAATTTTGTTCCTGATAGTAAAGGAAAAGAAGCATTCTTTCCACTTCATCTTCTCTCCTTACTGTGGACGGGAAGACAGGCATGATGGTGAGAGCTGAAGCACTGTTTTAGATGTGAGATGGAAACCACAAGTTAAGAATGACAGAGCAGCCAGGTCAGAGTGGCTCAGTGGATTGAGCATTGTCTCTTGCACCAAGAGGTCACTGGTTCAATTCCTGGTCAGGGCCCATGCTCAGGTGGTGGATTCAATCCTTTGGGGGTGGGGGGTGTAGGAGGCAGCTGATTGATGATTCTCTCTCATTGATGTTTCTATCTTTCTCTCCCTCTTCCTTCCTCTATCAAAAAAATTAATTAAAAACATATTTTAAAAAAAAAGAATGGCAGAGCAACAGTGTAGGAGTGTGAGCCCTGGATGCTGTACAGCCTGTAGCCTAGGATCATTACTTGTAGAATAAATGAATTCTATCATTTTAAACCATTGTTATTTTGGACTTGGTTGCAGAACCAAACCTGCATTCTACCTGATGTTGCCGTTGGCATGTTCGACTACATTACACAACTTTTGGGAGTTATCCTTAACCTTGAGTTCTGTTGGCACTTT
The DNA here is from genome assembly GCF_000147115.1 of Myotis lucifugus. NCBI lineage: Eukaryota > Metazoa > Chordata > Mammalia > Chiroptera > Vespertilionidae > Myotis > Myotis lucifugus. The sequence continues at coordinate 1,403,768 of NW_005871057.1, read as the reverse complement.
CTTATGAGAAAAGAATCATTGCTTCATGTGCCTCCCTCTTGAGCTTTCTGAAAGTCAATCACTTTGTTAGCCAAATATAGCAACTACCCAGCAGTAACAGAAGTGAGAAGAAACAGCAGGGGGTGTTGCTTAGCCCCTTGGGCTGCCAGGGCCAAAATGGAAGCCCCGGGTTGCATGAGGAGACACAGCACATCCTAATGGGCCTGGAAAGGTCAGGCCATAGGTTTACGTGCTGCCTGGCAAGTGGCATGAGGCCTTTCAGTAGTGCTTAACTAATGCTGTCATGCTGGTTTTCATTCTGAGGCTCGTGCCACACGGCCTAACTAGAAGAACAAATAAAAGAAAACAGCTGTGTTGCGGTTTATGCTACTCACATTTGTTATTGACAAAATTGCAGTGGAGGTTATTTTTTTTATTAATCACACTGAATGATGTTCCAAAAGTAAGTCTCTCTTTTTCCAATTAAACATAATCTCTATCCATAAATTAAAATTAAGGAAGTCAAATGCAATGCAGTTATGAAGATCTTCCTTTCTTTTCTCAGCTCACAGTGGACCATTCCCACATGCATAAGATGAAAGGACAGGGAAACAAGCGATTTTGCTAAACATTTTGGTATGCGGAGACCATGACGGCACTAATGCTATGGGACTGTGATCACATTCACATCCGAATAAAACCTGCTGACTACAATAAATTACTGTGCGTGTTAGAGCCTTGATTGAACCCAAAGTGCTTCATAATGGGTCTTTTACTGTGCCTAAGTTTCTTTCTTTGGGGTGAAAAGAAAACCCTGAAATCTTTTCCCATCTGTAGTTCATATTCTATAGCTGGGGGTAGTGGGGAAAAATTCTATTTCACATTGTTATAAGAATGTAAAATTTTACTGCTTCCAGGAAGTAGGGTCAAGTCATTAGTAATTATAATCACTAAAATGACTATCATTGTTAATTTTTGTTTCCACCCAAAATACTAGAAAAAATTTAAGTATAGTTGAAATAGTAAAAAAAGAGAAAGCCAAGCACATATGACATATGATAGAGATATCATCTTGTACCATATCAGTTTCCTTCCATATGTATTAAAAACCCATGCGATTTGATAACTTTCTCCCTCTGTTCGGATACTCATCAGGACAAGTATCACTTAATAGCATGAAGATGACCAGCTAAGAGCTCAACTGCCAAAGATGATTGCTTTAAAGTCCTTGTAATATCAGCCGAAGGCAGCCTAAGAGATGAGCAAAGAGATTAATCACAGGCCTTTGAACACGGGTAAGCAAAACCACAGCCAAATGGATAATGCTTCACAAAGAACGTGTAATCTTTGGATGCTGGAGTTCCTTCTACCACATATATTCCATAATGGCTAAAGATTCCGTTACCACTAAATACCCACTAAGCTCTAAGCCACGAGGAGCAACAAAATTCTGTCTATATAATGAAAGTACAGCCAATGGATTCAGCTGTTTCAACAAATATTTAAGGGTACTTTCTATATGTCAAGTGGCAAAGAAGGGAAGCCAAGGAAAAAGCATGTTTACCAAGAATAGATCAGGATAGAGCAATGAAGAAAACACAGCTCGGGAGAGATCAACCAAAGGACTTGTATGCATGTGCATAAGCCTAACAATGGACACAGACACCAGGGGGGGTGAGGGCATGAGTGGGGGGTAGGGGAGGGGGCAATGGGAAATAATTGTACATTCCTTAAAGGGCTATTGTGAGGATTAAATGAGAAAATATATTTAAATCATTTAGAAGAGATCCTGGCTAGAGTAAATACTTAATAACTGTGAGCTATGGTGATTTTTTAAAATTGCAGAGTTCTTTGGAAACACAAAAGTGAGAAACTTGGCCACACATGATGTTATAGGTCTACCTCCTGGGAAGAAGATGCCAGACAAAGAAGAAGGATGTGAACCCACATGGTAAGTACCTCTTGGTATTTCCAACATGAAGATTCAGAGGAACTTCCTCAAAAGTTCAATCTTACCATTTGCTGTTCTAAATATTGAAATCGGGATGAAAGACTTAGCATTTACCTGGGTATTTTGGCACCACAAAGACAGCAGAACCAGGGGCAAATCCAACTTGTGTGGACCCCATCCACACAATGGAAATCCAGTAAAGCATTTTATGCAAGTAAGCTGCATGTTCTGATTTGCTTTCTTAAATGATTGCACTTCCTCTGTGAGGACAATGGATTGCAGTGGAGTAGGTAGAAGCAGAGACTCCACTCAGAAGACTACTGAGAGGTTTAGGCAAAAGAAAAACTTAAACGAACAGCAGGAACTATAGACCTAGAATGAAGAGGGTGGATTCAAATAATATGTTAGATGTAAAAGCCTTAAGACTTGTTTGATTAGTTGTGTGAAATAAGGGAGAAGGAGTTATTGAAAATGAATCCTAGGTTTTATTTTTGATAAACTGAAGGTATGGCCCATTTATTTAAACAATAGAGAAGGAAGAATATATTTCAAGGGGAACATGATGAGTTCAGTTTTGAACGGGATAATTTGAGATGCTGAGTACAGTGATGGCGAACCTATGACACGTGTATCAGACGTGACACGCGAACTCATTTTTTTGGTTGATTTTTCTTTGTTAAATGGCATTTAAATATATAAAATACATATCAAAAATATAAGTCTTTGTTTTACTATGGTTGCAAATATCAAAAAATTTCTATATGTGACACGGCACCAGAGTTAAGTTAGGGTTTTTCAAAATGCTGACATGCTGAGCTCAAAAGGTTCGCCATCACTGCCTTAGTACATCCAAGTAGAAATGTCAAGTGATTTCAAGAGAAGTGTGAAATAGAGTCTTAAACATGCACATGATATAGGAGGGTCCTCGGAGTGAGATGATATTGGCCAGGGGGTCAAAAGGAGAGGGTCCTCGGAGGCAGCCAGTCATAAGGAGCTTTAGCATTTAAAGATAAAGGAAAAAAGAAGCAATCTCCCAAGGAAAAATGAAAAATAGCCAAAGGTGATAAGAAAATCAGGGAATTTTAGTTTCATAGAAGCCAAGGAAAAAGCATATTTTTAAGAAGTAGATAAAACATGCCAAAAACTAGGACGTTCAGGTAAGGTTGGGACTGAATATTGTCCTTTAAAGTCTTAGGTCTTCAGTGATCTTGACAAGAGCCAATCAATGAACTGGTGTGAGTGGAAGTAAATAGGGCTGAAACGAAGAGTCTATGGGAGATGAGGAAGTCTGGCCGTGAAGTGGAGAAGCCTGCTGGGGCAACAGCTGGAAGATCTTAGAGGACCCAGGAGGACTTAGATGGTTTCTTTTTTAAGACAGATGAGACTATAGAGTCTGTTAAAATGCCCGAGATCCAACAATGGGTGGCAAATGCTGTAATCCTTTCAAGACATAGCTCATCTATCCCTGAGTCTGGGGAATCTCTCCTGATTCTCTAAAGTTAGGTGATGTTCCCATAGAAAAATGTCTGCAGACCTCTCTGAAACCACTTTTCATGCTGTAATTATTGGTTAACTTGCTGTTTTGTTCAGTAAAGGAGAATGCACTTAAATGCAGGGATTACTTATCCTCTACCATACTTGCCATGCTCAATTCACTAGTCTAACAAGGTCTAGCCTATGAGTAAAATCAGTTCCATTTATTTCTTAAACACAAATATCCAATTCTCCCCACTGAAAAAAAAGTCTCACCGGAGAGAAAGACTTTTTAAAGGCATAAAGAGATTTCTAAACTAGACTAGATCTTATTAAAATATGTTAGAACAGATAAAGCTGTACAGACAAAACAATTTCTTCTCTAACTATCCTGTAAGCACCATATTTTATGTATTTTTGTATCCTTCACTGAATCCAGTAAGGTTCTGAATGTAAATTAGGGAGTTCAATAAATATTTATTGACTGATCTTTCTTTCACCTGCATGATATTTTGCACATAGAAAGCAAAAACATTGCCAATGAATGTTGCAGTAAAACAGTAATTTCTCTTCAATGCTAGTGGAGCAGCTTGTGTCACCCATCAATTTAACAAAAGTATGTTCACATAAAACAGCAGGTAAATGAATCACAGTGAATAAGACCATCTACTTGCCACATAAAATAGATATATGGGTCTCCCTGTAATATGCAATCTTCTTTAGCTGTTGGTTGATTAAATTGTCAGCTTAAGTTCTAATTATTTAAAGTTGTGGTGTTGGAAACTGATAATAAAGTTAACTGCTCTCAGGGACACCTCTGATGGACAGAGAAGTTGTATAAAAACAGAATCTTTTCTAGTAAGAAACATTTATAAAGCAACCAATCTCTTTGTTCTCTCTAATGAAATACAGGACATTTTCCTTCTATGCAAAGGACAATCATTTTGTTGGTGCTGCTCCTACTGCCTCAGGCACAGATGTACTAAGAGAGCTAAAAAGTCAGAAAAACAACTAGAACTGCAATTATCTGGTATTTGATCTTTCTTGACTAGAGAAGTCTAGCAAAGGATGCCGTTTCCTTTCCCCGTGCATCAGACAAGTGTCACTAAATGTCCATTTCTGTGACAGGGGTCACTGATGCATCTATATCTGTGTTTTCAGAAGTTAAATAATAGTTTGTGGAAGAAAAAATTTTAACAAGGCACATTTCAAGCTGTGTACCCTGGACAACACGTGGTTAAAAACATGGGCCCTCTCATTAGGAGAATGATACTTTGAGGTTTGAAGCAGAGGAAAGAAACCCTCTCTCAGTCATTTGGCACAACTGGGGACCCAAAAGAAGTTGAGAATTTCACCCTTACTTCAAGCTATGAAATAAGATGCTACGCTGGCCTAGGGCATTTAAAATCTATGTGACTTGTGGGAAAGATGGCTACATGAGAACATGTGTCTGCTCTCCTCCCAAAGTCCCACTGGAGTGACTAATGGAATATTCAAATTGGAAATGTTGCCTCAGCACTGGACATTGGAAGAGATCCTCATTGCTCCATACCAGAAATAAAGAAGGGTGGAATGTTCCTTTGAGAATCAAAGTATCTCTCTATATGAAACCCTAATATGCAAATAGACCGAACGGTGGAACAACCAAACAACCAAACAACCAGTCGCTATGACGTGTGCTGACCACCAGAAGGTGCGTGCAGAACATGGTGGGCGTCAGCAGCAGGCAACAGAGTGTGGAACATGGCGGGCACTGGCCGCGGCTGGATGGTGGAGCAGGTGAGCGGGGCCGCCAGACCAAGGCAGGGTACTGGTTGCTGTCATCGGGGCCAGCGCCAGAGCCATCACCAGAGCCATCGCTCACACCTGCTGTTGGTGCCCAGTGCTGGCCCCAATTACTTGGCGCCATCAGCAGGTGTGAGTGGTGGCTGCTGGCCCCAATCACCACTCAAGGCTTCTCCACCTCCCCCTGCTCCTGAGAGGCTATTGGGGCAGCAGCCACCACTTGCACCTGCTACTGGCACTGGCCCCAATCACTCCATGCCATCAGCCGGTGCGAGTGGGGCTGGCGCCATCAGCACGTGGGAGTGGTGGAGGCGGGAGTGGGGCTGCCAGCAGAGAGGGGGCTGAGGGCTGTGGCAGGAGGGGCTGAGAGGAGGTGCGGAGGATGGGCTGAGACCCGCCCCTGTGCCCACCAAGCCTCATGGCCCACAGTTCCTTTCAAGGTGCATAAATTCATGCACTGGGCTCCTAGTTAGATAATAAGTAAGAAGATACTTCAACCAACCCTTATAAACTAAAAGAAACATCCAGAGACAAGGGCAGAAAACATGACTGTGGATAAATTTCTTCGTTCCTGCCTTTGCAGAGTAACAGGGAAGGATCCCACAGCCAACATTGGAAGGCTCCATGGTTTGCTTGTAGCACAAGTAGAACCAAAGCAGGCATGGAAGTAGACACTTGGAATATGGGAGACAATTAATCCATAGCATGGCACAGAGACAGTTCCGTGCCATACACCCCACAGCATCAGCTCCCTCTTTGATCTTCTCATACTGGTAATTCACTGTGACATTTTCCTTGACTTGGTTGTTTGCTTCTTCCCTACTTCCTTCTGCCTAGACTGAAAGGACCTCTGTGTGATATTTGTGGAAACCAGGAAGCACACCAATTTCTCACAGAACCCACTCAACTCCTATAAAGGTTGGCAAGCACATGCAACCTTCTGGAAGTAAAAGAAAACTGAAAAATCATGAAACCTAAAAAGTTGTGGGATATAAATGAAGAGAAGCACTTTTACAAAAATTGCACTTATCCATTGACTCAACAGGTATCATTTCAGCACTTACCATGTGCCAGGCACTATGCTAGGTTAAAAAGAGAAAATAAAACAGTCCTGACACCTCCTTCTTTTGATGAAGAAGCTGGCTGCCTCTGATAATGATTTACTTCCAGAATCAAGTAAATGTTTAGAAAATGTCTAATCTATATATCAGAGCAAAATTCACAGGACTACTGAGCTGATAGTCCAGTAAGAGGAACACATCAAAGATTAAGAATTAATTGGAAATGAAAACTAAATAACCAAATTAAAGTAACAATATAGATAGTTTAAAAAAAACAAACAGAAAATCAGATCAGCAAACTATAAATTTGCGAATTTTACCCTGAATTCACATAAAACTCCTAAAAAATTTAAACTATTGGAGAAATTAGGAGAGAGAAAAAGAGAGAGAGCCTGGTGCTTCAACCCATGACTATTAGGAATATCAGGAAGAAAGAAAGAAAGAGAGAGAGAGAGAGGAAATAAAAGTAATAATAGAAAAAAATTGCTGACATAAGAAATATCTGCCGTCTTTGTGAAACTGACAAGCTAATTCTAATATTTATATGAAAATTCTAAGGACATAAAAAGCCCCCAAAAATGTTTAAAAGGAAAAATGTTGGAGGATTAACACCACCTGATTATGACCTTCTATAAAGCTATAAGATTAGTACTGGTATAAAGAGGCAAATACCAATGCATTGGGCCAGAAAACAGAGTCCAGAATGAACTCACCCTTATATGTTCAAAAAACTTCTGACAGAAACAAAAAAATCAATTCAATGGAGGAAAGTCTTCAACAAATAGAGCAGAAAAAAATGAATATTCATGTGGAGAAAATTAATCTTGATCCTTATGTGCCATATCATATAAAAAATTAATTCAGAATAGATTATAGGTCCAAATCTATAAGCTAAAATTATAAAGCTTTACAAAAAAACAGAAGAATATTTTGAGGTAAGCAAATATACTTTAGAAAGTAGTAACCATAAAAGAGGAAATTTTAAAAAGTCTTTATTAAAATGTAAAAATTATTAAGTAAATGAATAGGCAAACCATAGACTGAGATAAAATATTCATTATACTAATACATAACAAGGTATGTGTATCCAGAATAAATAAGAAATGCTTATAATTAAAAATAAAAATACAAATAATACCATAAAAATGGGCAAAATACTTAGACAACTACAAATGGCCATAAGAAAGAATTTTGTTCAATACCATTAGACAACAGAGAAATGCAAGATAAAACCAAAAAGGTACACACTGCATATAAGAATGGCTAAAATAAAAAATACTAACACCACCAAATGTTGTTAAGGATGTGGAACAACTAGAATTTTCATATTTTTCTGATGGGGTTTAAAATGGTACAACTATTTTGAAAAATAGTTTGGAAGTTTCTTATAATATTACTAGAGGCCCGGTGCACAAAATTCATGCACTCAGTGGGGGGCCAGGGGGTCCCTCAGCCTAGCCTGCGCCCTCTTGCAGTCTGGGAGCCCTCAGGGGATGTCCGACTGCCGGTTAAACTGGCAGTCAGACATCCCTCTCGCAATCCGGGACTGCTGGCTCCTAACCGCTCACCTGACTGCCTGATTGCCTCTAACTGCTCGCCTGCCTGCCTGATCGCCCCTAACCACTCGCCTGCCTGCCTGATCACCCCTAACTGCTTGCCTGCCTGCCTAATTGCCCCTAACCACTCTGCCTCCCTGCCTGGTTGCCACTAACTGCTCGCCTGCTTGCCTGATCACCCTTAACTGCCTCTGCCTCGGTCACACCCCCCCCTGCCACAGCTTTGTCTGGAAGGACATCCGGAATAATGTCCAGAAGTTCATTCAGCTGTCCAGTCTAATTAGCATATTACACTTTTATTATTATCCATTGCCTGTGTATTTTTCTAATACAAAGAAAAATATATGTCTAAAAAACGATTTGTATAAGAGTGTTCATAGAAGTTTGGTTCATAATAGCTCCAAACTGGAAACAACTCAGATGTTCATAAACAGATTTTTGCATTTCACTCTATGTAAATTATACATTAATAAAAATAAAAGGAAGAAAGGCCTGAGGCTAAAAATTCACAATGTACTTCATATTCTAAGAAATCTTGATTAACAAAATCAAGTATAATTTTCAAATTACAAAAATAAACAAGAGTCAGATGGTTCAAAATGGGATAAAATCAAGTTGCATATTGTTTTCTTTCAGTAATACTTAATCACAAAACAGTATGTAATAGCATCTTTACCATTGTAAGTTGAAAGGTAATGGTGCCAGAATTCAATATCTGGCAAAGTTGTCATAAGTGTGTGAAGGCAACAAAAAGACAATCTCAGATATGGAAGGTCTCAGAAAATATACCAACCACCCAGATATACTTCCAGAACAAAATTCTAGTTTAAGAAAATGCAAAACAATGAGGCAAGAACTAGAGATCAAGGATTAACTATGAGAAAATTGTCATAGAAACCGTTAACTGACATTAACATTAGCTTAATACAGAGTGATACATCTAAATACCATTACTTATCTATAATAATAAAAGGGTACTATGTTAATTAGACCAGACGTCCTTCCAGATGAAGCCGGGGCCATAGGGAAGCCCGGGTCCCGGTTTGCAGAGGGAAGCCAGTGCCGGCAGCAGTGGGAAGGAAGGCCTACTCTTGCACGAATTTCATGCATCGGGCCTCTAGTTTTATATATTCACACAAAGCTTATATATTCACCAAACACAAATTTTTAAAGTAAAAGAGAGAATTTACATTGAAAAGTAAAGACAGCATGATTCTAGGTTAACAACAGCAACTTAAATTAACAATAATTGGAAAGGAAGAAAGAAAGGCATCAATGCCCATGTTTCCATGTAGGTAATTTGGTTACGATTTTAAGGGAAGCAACAATTGAACTAAGAACAGTCTACATGTCTTTTTCTTGGCTGGTGGCTCAGTTGGTTGGAGTGTGGTCCCATATACCAAAAGGTTGCAGGTTTGATCCCTGGTCAAGGCTCCTACAGGAGGCAACCAAGTGATGTAGTGTCTCTCTCTCTCTCTCTCTCTCTCTCTCTCTCTCTCTTTCTCTCTCTCTCTCTCTCCTCTCTCTCCTTTCTCTCTCCCCCTCCCTCCTTCCCTCCCTTTCTCTCTCTCTCCCTTCCTCTCTCTCTAAAATCAATAAACATATCCTCTGATGAGGATAAAAAAAGTAAAAAAAATCTCAATGTCTTCAAAATCACTGCTAGAAATCCAAATCATTGTATAAAATCTATCTTTTAACAAAGGCAGGAAACAACATATACACAGGTAGAGAAGAAATACAAAAAGGTAAGTGAGTTACAGTCCCTTATTAAAAGGGAGTCTACTAGTATAAAGGACTGAGTAGCTGGTATATACAAGAAATGTAAGATGCAGCACTCATTGCATAGGAGAAACAGAAAAGCACACTAATTTCCTCTTTACCATTTCCGTGTAAACAAGGCTCTTTCTTCTATCTTAGAGTGCAGCTGTTCATGTCCCTCCTAAGATTGACCCTTGAATGTTGTGACTTTGACTCTTCAATCTCAGGTGCAATATCTTGTCCTGCCTTTACTTCCCGAAACACTCAACTTGTATCTCATTGCCTTCTCTCTGCTGTAGATTGTGGTGTCGAGGAAAGAGAATGGGTTCTGGGATTCAAAGAAACCATAATTTCAGTCCAGGTTCTATCATTTCCTTGCTTACCCTACCACGTATGCATTCTTTCTAAGTCCAATTTCCTCTTTTGTAAAATTAAGGTAATATGCCCTTCAAAATGCAATTTTATGAAAATTGCATGAGTGATATCCCAGTATTGTACCTCAAATATGATAGTTAATGAGAAAATGTATTACCTGAAAATGTTTGGAAATATTAACTTTCCCCATGACATTTGCTTTTCAATGAGTTTTGATATGTATCAGGAAGTATATTAAGGTATTTCACATAAATTATATTTTTAAATTTAATTACTCAAAAAAAGAATGAATTTCCAAAGGTAGAACTTTAGTCTGTGAGTAGGTCTTAAAGTTTGGACTAGTTAATGACATTTCTGTGTACCCTTGATTCTTGTAAAATCATGTGGCATAAAATTTGGCCCTTGAGAGTTGTCCAAAGAGTGTAATTAATAAATATAAAAGCAAACCTCACATAATAAGTTTCTGTGGCTAGACTTTAGCTGCTCCTAATGGAAATAAAAGATGTGGATATTTTCTTCACTTTTGGCTCCACTATAACTTCCCTACCAATCTTTAGCAGAATAACAGCTGAAGAACCATCTAGTGAGTGAGGTTTTTCAAGTATTTCAAGTACAGCTCAAGAGAGGAGATTGTAAAGAATAATATTGCAGCTAGAAATAAAGTGGGTTGGTCAAAGGATATTGAAGAATTCACAGTATGCCCACACTAAATGGACTTCAAGATGCTCCTTTACTTGGATTTACTATCTTTATGTTAACATTTAAAGTCACACAAAATTTAGAAAAAGATTCAACATTCAATTGTCCCAATTCCTGAAAGTTACTTAAATAAAGCTCAATGAGTCTGCATGAGGCAGAGTGTTGAAAACTTCCCTTTAATTGTAGCAATATCTCTCTTCACTTACAAGCTTTTCAAAATATATTTGAGCTCTTGCCACTTCCAGCATTTGTGATCCATTGAAAATCTCTCCGTTTCACTGTTTTTTGTTTGCTCCTATGTAAGAAAGGGAATCATAATATCTGTACTATTCTCCTCACTGGATTCTTTGGGAGAATCATAAATGATAACATGAATGAGAGCACTAGAGAGTCTGTGACATACTGTAGCAAATTATAAAAATTGCCACAATTTTTTCCTCCCCTTTATCTGCAACTCTTTGCAATGTGAATTTGTAGCTTCTCCTATCAAGTATATTTCTACATTCCCCTTCCTGCTGTGTGGATTGCTCTGAACAATAGAATGTGTCAGTAATAACATTGTAACAGTTCTGACCTAGGCCTCAGTAGACCCTGGAAACCACGAGAGAGTATGTGAAGCAGGGTGGTCATCCCAGCCAGGGCCAGCCTGGACCAGAGTCCTCCAGTCAATGGGGGTGGGGGAATTGACATGGCAGCCACAGTCCCCATGAGCCAGGCCAGCGGAGGGTAGCTGAGCCCAAACCTGCAGAGCCATGCACTAAACTCTGACTCATAAGCTCTACATAAACTACAGAGCTGATGACAGGAAACTCTAGTAGTTTTTGCTTATGCTTTTTTTTTTAATTTGTGGTTTCCATCTCCAAGGGGTTAAGTGCGTCTATAGAGAATGAGACAACGAACAATCTGAGCTAATTCATTAAATTACAGACATTATACGTTAAGCCTCCCATGTAATTTTCCCCAGCCATATCCTCCTGCCCTTAAGAAATTGTCAATAACTCAATTATCTTCTCTGGGGATGAGTTCTTTCCCCAAATCACCTGAACTCCTCATGTAATGGGAGCAGAAGTTCAGATAAAGACTTCACTTGTATTTTTCCCCCCGCCCTGCTTAATAATGAAGTTCCTTAGTCAGAAATTCCTTGGAACTATAGAGAAACACATAAGAAAGAAATTTTCCCAACCGGGGGGGGGGGTGTAAATAGCCTTTGTGTGGTTGTAATATCTGTACTTTTTCTGGTAAACAGATCAACTGTTGGAGGAGAGATATAAGATGAACATTGCTTATGAGTAAAGGTTGATCAAGAGTGTCATGGTGCTACCCAGGCAGGAAAACAAGAAAAAGGAAAGAGGGTTCAGCTCTGAGTCTGAGAGGCGGCAAACAGCCGAGCCCAATTCTAGGACCCAACTGGGCTGTGGGAGGTCTCCCTGCCATAGACGAGGAGAAAGACAGCCTTGAAGAAGACGATGCTGCAGTGACCCCAGCTGAGGCCAGCCCAGAGGACCCATCCCTGCACCTTTGTTTTAAAATGGTGAGCCGCCCAATCAGGCTTCTAGTCTGACCCTCACACTGATTCTCTGGTCACCCTGTTCCAGTACGCCCATCACCATCTTTCAGCAAGGGAGAACATGCTGCTACCAGCAACCCTGGACACCAAACAGGGAGGGGGCGGTGGGCGTGCTGCTCCACCTGTCAGACGGTGAGAAAGTCCAGGACCTCAAGCCAGACTCAGGATTGGTGTACTCCACAGCAAGGGCAGGGAGGAGTGAAAACCATGATTACACTTTAACAAGTGGACAGTGGAGAGTACCCCATACAGTCTTCCAGATCATTCTGGGCAATGCTGAATCCTATGATGACCACAACATGCGCACAGTCTGGTCTTCCTACATCATATTCAGTCCTTCTTCCAGGTGACAGGCTTTAAAGTACTTGAGAGCAGCTATCATGCCCCCTCTGTCTTCTTTCCTCTGGGCTAAGTTTCCCTTGATCCTTCAATTAGGAAATAAGTATGCCTGACTGGAGCCATTTGAACAAAATTCCCAGCAGCCTTATTGAAGGAGAGAACCCCATCTGTAACCATCAGTGTAAACATTAAATAGGGAAATCCCTTTGATACTGTCTTCACAACAGCCATCAACACAGTGGGCCCTGTTAAACAAAGCCATTAGCTCTAGAGTGATGAGAATAACACAAATTAAAAAGCTGCACACAAGTGAAAAAAGATTGTTTTGTTTTGCAAGTAAACTGTCTGGCATTGTTCATAATAGTTTCCTAGGTACTGGTCTCATTGTCCATGAAGTTATAAGTTCTTGGAGGGAAGAGCTAGCATTTCTTATCACTTCCCAATGTCCATTCTGCCCAGACGTGGGCACACAATTTGCATGTAGTATACCCTTAGGGAGACGTTCATGAATTGAATGTATGCTTGGTCTTCATTGCATCCTCTTTAAAGCCAAAGGACAGAGGTGTCTGCACTGGGGTATACGGTTTATACTAAGAAACTGGCACGCTGAAATGTGGAACGCCAAGATGAAGAAATTCAACTTATGCAGAACAACCCAATTCACAGACTTCCACACAGCCCGAATGCAACTACACCCATATCTGATTGACACTCGGATTATAGACCTGAAAATGTGAATGAACTTTAATTAAAGAGAGTCTTAGAATCCCATTTTCCAAAAGGATCTATATAATTAAAGGAATAACATTTTTAGAAAAATCTGACATGACTTAAAACAAGACCAAATGAGAAATAAACAGTTTTAATAAGTTTAAATGTAGTTACCTATCATAAAACAAATTTAACCATTTATATCTTTATTCAATAGGTATTTATTAATACCTGATGTATGACAAAGTACTAGCCTGAAACCCTGAATAAGATTAGTCAATTATTGCTAATTATAATTAGTCAATTATTAGTGCAATAATTCTGCACAGGAAAAATAAACTCAAAATCTTACAATAGCAAATATGTATTTTTCTTGCTCACAGGTTTGCAGACTGCTAGGGGTTGACCTGGGATTCAGCTGGGCTTGAATCCAGATTGTGTTGAGTTCTGGTTTGACCCAAGTGTTTTCATTCTGGGAGCAGGAGCTACTCTTAATATGATCTTCACAGAGGACTGCAAGAGGGCCCAGTGGAAATACACCATGTCTCGAAGACCTACTCTGAAAATGGTTACATCTACCCACTTTCCATTGGCCAAAGAGAGGTATATGGCCAAGCCCAACATCAGTGAGATAAGGAAATAAAATCTGCCTACTCTAAAAGCTCATATGGTGAAAGATATATAGCTTTTATACAAGGCAGAAGAGAAGAATTAAGAAAAGTAATCTAACCTACCATAAAGGCATAACTTTGTGTTAATGAGCTCAAGTGAGGGGTGAGGGTGGGGAAGTAAACAATTAAGTTCAGTGTGAAGTCACTAAATAATTTTAATGGAATTACATATACTGAATATGTTTTTTAAGATAATATTTACTGCTATTGAGAAAACAATGGGCAAGAATGTAAGCAGGGAGAGCCTACTTAAGAAGCTACAGCAGTCTGAGTGAGCGATGATAGTGGCCTGCACTAGGATGATGACAGAGGTGATCAAGAGAGTCGGACAGAGTTAAGGTACATGTTAGCTGACTTGGTCATTGTAAAATGTAGGTGGAGAAGATGCATGTTTAACTGCCACTTCAGTTTCTGGCTTGAATAACAAAGGAAATGGTACTGAAATGGGGACACATGGCGGGGAGAATGTCAGTCTTTGTGGTTATTTTCCCCAATTCATTCCTTCAAAATGATTAACCTAAGCCAGTAGTCCTAAACTTGGCATGCTTATCTTCTGTGCAGGCTCAATCCCCCGTGTGGGGCATGCAGGAGGCAGCCTATCAATGATTCTCTCTCATCATTGATGTTTCTATCTCTCTCTCCCGCTCTCTTCCTCTTTGAAATCAATAAACATATTTTTTTAAAAATAACTAAAATATTTAATAAATAAATAAAACCAATCAATTTTTAAAAGGAGTTAAAAATAAAATAAAATAAAATTTGGTCCTATGAATTTTTTGGTTTAGAAACTGTAAACGTGACATTGAGTGATTTAATAATAGAAAATAAAGATAAGAGATAACCATTTAAAAATCCTTAGGGAACAGGTTTAAAACTAAGGCTATCCTATCTAATAAAAGAGTAATATGCAAATTGACCATCACTCCAATACACAAGATGGCCGCCCCCATGTGGTCAAAGATGGCCTGCAGGGGAGGGCAGTTGGGAGGGACCAGGCCTGCAGGGGAGCAGTTAGGGGGGACCAGGCCTGAAGGGGAGAGCAGTTGGGGGCAACCAGGCCTGCAGGGGAGAGCAATTAGGGGTGATCAGGCAGGCAGGGGAGGGCAGTTAGGGGTGACCAGGTCAGCAGGGGAGGGCAGTTTGGGGTGATCTGGCTGGCAGGGAAGCAGTTAGGAGTCGATCAGGCTGGCAGGGGAGTGGTTAGGGAGTGATTAGGCTGGCAGGCAGAAGCAGTTAGGGGCAATCAGGCAGGCAGGCAGGCGAGCAGTTGGGAGCCAGCAGTCCTGGATTGTGAGAGGAATGTCCGACTGCTCGTTTAGGCCCAATCCCACAGGCAGTTGGACATCCCTCAAGGGGGTCCCAGATTGGAGAGGGTGCAGGTTGGGCTGAGGGACACACCCCCCCTACACGAATTTTGTGCACAGGGCCTCTAGTATAATTATAAGAAGGTAGAGAACAAGCCCATAAGCATTTAGTTCTTTGATTGGATTTAAAAAATATGACATAAGTCAAATACATAACAGCTTTCTAGAAATATAAAATGGTGAAACTTTTAAACTTATTCAAAGAATTCCCTGTGTTCACTACTTAATACTTTTCACACAGTCACTCATTCAACATTGACTGAACCCTTACTACATGGTAGGATTTGATAGAAGTTTCGAATATGCTAATTAAATGATAATTTCTATAATCTGTAGATAGATAGATGGAACTTTATAAATACAATTCTTATATTCCTATGCCCATTCATGACAAATATAAAACATAGCAAATATAAAACATCTAAGTAGCCAGCTGGGGAAGTGAGAAGATAATAGTGTCTGGCTGAGCATTTTCTCTACCTAGGAGAGAAAACTTTGGAGCAGCAGCCTCCCCGGGGAGATGCTGTCACATAGGCCTTTCTGGGAGGGATTAAGGAAGCCAGAGCAGCTGGGACCCATTTTCACATATAAAACTGGCATGAAAAGCTTTACATGAATGACTAAAACTCTAAGTTCAGATAAGCTAGAGGAGCCCAAGAAAGGGATGCATTAGTCTTGGTGTTAAACCAAAGAAAACTGATTAGATCACAAAGTGGGCAGGTTTACCTTCTGATTCTATAAGCCTAGAAAAGTGAAAACAAAGATCTGCACCCTTGTTTATCCGTCTTTTTGCATATCGTAGTGAGAAGGTGGTAAGAATTAAAGAGCATATAAGACATGTCACTGGCTGGACTAAAATAATTAAGACTATGATTTGTGTTAAAATCTTTCACTTGCCAAAATTTTAGACAACTTTCAATGCATCCTGTTCTTAAAATGTTAAAGATCAGTAGCTTTTTGGTAAGACAAGGTAGT
The DNA here is from genome assembly GCF_000147115.1 of Myotis lucifugus. Taxonomy (NCBI): domain Eukaryota; kingdom Metazoa; phylum Chordata; class Mammalia; order Chiroptera; family Vespertilionidae; genus Myotis; species Myotis lucifugus. The sequence goes on along the minus strand of NW_005871057.1, from coordinate 1,387,504 downwards.
ATGTGCTGCTCTTTGTCCTTTGCCCTCTCCTACTGGCAGAGCGCCCCTTTGCTGGTTAAGTGGTACTTTTTCAAGAACAAGAAGAGTTTAATGTCAACTTACAATGGGTTCTTACATTCTATTTGTAGATATTAAAATATATTGGTCTGCTGATTAAATCAAATGAGATTATAAGAGTCATGGACACAACAGTGTGGTGATGGCCAGAGGGAGGGGGAGCACGGGCTGGGTGGAGGTGGGTAAAGGGGGCGAAATGGTGGACATCTGTAATAGTATCAACAATATCATCATAATAAAAAATAAAGTAAAAATTATGAAGTAAAGATTTTTAAAAAAGAGTCTTGGAGTTTAGAGTGGGGCCAAATTAAAGTGAAAATAAAGAGACAATCCTATTTTATTCCCATCTCTCTACAAAGAATATCAAGTGATGATTATTAAGTTTCTCAACATATGGAAACAGTGCTTTGATGTTTATGAAGTGTCAATTTCTAAAACAAATATAGAAACAGCAATTATCGCAAGCACTTTCCATCATTACATTGCAGAAGTGTATATAATTAGTGAAAAAGAGAGAGAGAGAAATAATATACTGCTTAAAAGTTGACAACCTTAAATGTTCACTCATTAACTCTTTGCTGAGTCTAGTCAAATACAGTCTTTTACTCCAGATCTCACATGGTCCGAATGCGGTAGAGCTATGGGTATCATTTAAATGTCATAACTTCAGCTTCTGAATGAAAACCATTTCTAAATTCCACATATTTCATTTACTTGAAAAGTCATTATTCTAGTATTGTTCTTTGATGGTAGTAAGATGTATTGCTCATATTCTCTAAATTATTCTTCATCTGAAAAAAACCAATGAAATGTTCTCATTTATGGAAGGAAGTGGGATTATTGGTGTTGTGGATTTCGGAAAGCCTGCTTCCTCATCCTTTCCCCTGTGAGTTCCAATGAATTTTAAAAACAGATAAAGGAGACTTGATGGGGATCAAAATAAACTATCAAGTGTACTTAGCATTCTCTGGTATTGGCTGCATTAGAGCAGTAGTGAAGCTCCCTAATACATGTCTTACCCTTTCCCCAAATCTAGACTTTGGAGCCTAACTGGGGGAAGGCTTAATCTGCAGAGCTCTCTTACCCAAACACCTGCATGGAGCCTCATGGACTATCACACCCCCTGTGAATGCCAGTGAATGACTTCTGACCCCATCTCACCCATCAATTATATCATCTCCTTCACATAGAGTAAAACTAATAAGGGGTGCAGAGAAAATCGGGACATTTTCCCTTCAATATTGACTTCCTTTCAGGGTAAAGGGCACAATCCCCCTCAAGAAAATAAGAGAAAAGATGACTATCCCCCCCCCCAGAAACTAATTTTGTGAAAATGTATTATGATACTTTAATATTACTCATGTTCTTCTAAAAAATTATCATTTTGCCACAATACTTTCCAAAATTAATCAATTACACAAGATTGGCCAGTTTTTGTTTTTTCTTTTTCAGTAAAAGTCACTAACAATTATGACAATAAAATCAGACATCTGTTCTATTGATTTGATGGAAAGTCATCATAGGATGTGCAAGTTTTATGAAGTATATCCCTCACCTGTGCATCTGAATATTTGTCTAGGAGAATCTTTGTTTCATGGCAGCTGCGATGATCCTGAGGAATCCTGGCCCACAGAATAAGGCTGCAGGAAGCTCTCTTACAAGTTATTTCATGCGTGCATTCACCCACCACCTGCCAGGCAGCGTTCAAAGTACTGGAGCATCAAACAAGGCCCTGTCCTCATAGACTGTCATTGCAAAAGGTGGCTATAGTCGATAAGTAAAAGGAATACAGAAGCAAGATAATTTTATGGAGTGGTAAGTACAGGGAAAGACACAAAAGCTACTTGATGTGATAGTTACTGGAGATCCCCAATTGAACACTGAATAAGGGGAAGATTTTGGATTAAATGGTCAAGAAAAGGTCTCTGAGGAGAAACCATTTGCTCTGAGATGTAAATTAGAAGAAGGAGCCAGCCAGGCCTGAACTGAGCCCGTTAAAGGTTGAAAGACACACACAAAAGCCTACAAATTACAAACTACAGTTTCCATTTTAATAGAATCCAGCTAATTTTATGCCAAGAAAATTACTTCATAAGATGTTAACACACAGTTAAGCAGCTTACTCCTTTGTAAATAACACATGGTAAACCAGTGGGAAATGGCATTCGACTAACGATGAATCCTGTGGTGTCGATCCATGAGGGACGAATGAGTGAACATGTACCCTGCGTGCCTACTAAATTCCAGGCACTCATACGGTTCTTTCATATTCTGCTCATTTGGAACAAATACTTCCATTGTTCATTCCACGCGTTTGTACTGAGTTCCTCTACGTGCTGGGCACTGAACTTGGCATTAGATTCCGTTATGAACCTGACACAGTACTCCCTGCAGGCCACTTGTGCTCAACTGAGGGAAGTGGACAATTAAACAAACAATGTGATACAGCTTGATCAGTGCTATCAAATGAGTAAAACTGAAGTCCTAGACGTACACGTGGAGCTGCTCTTACTAGTAGGCTACTTGGGGAAGGGAGTCAAGAAAGGCTTCCTAGACAAGATGACATTTACACAAGGCTTTACAGATGTGCAGGAAAGGGCCAGCCCACGTGGCTGAGAGAGAATTACAAGTCCTTCTCCACCTCTGGAGCCCCAAAGGTGAAGAAAACTGTCAGGAGGTAAGACTGTAGAGTCAGCAGCGGCAGATCACACAGAGCCCTGTATGCTGAGCGGAGGAATGTGGGCTTCTTGTGGAGGCAGTAAGAACCACTAAAGAGCTTTCGGCAGGAAAGTGACATGACAGGTTTGTGAGTTTTTAAAGAATCTCTCTAGCTTCAGTGTGGAGATTTCAAGGCAGAAAGGAAGAAAAGCAGGTTGAACATGAAGTGAACAAATCCATTCAAGTAGCTTGCTATGAAAACCCGAAAGCCTCCATCGAGGGGAGAGCCACCGCATCTCACGGCGCATTGCTTTTAATGAGCTTCAACCTTACCTATACACTTCACTCCCATTTCTCATACTAAGGTGGTGAGTTTAATCACCTAAGGTTACATTGTATTACTTACTTCATGTATTTCGAAATGTGAATTTTTCACTGAGTCAGCTTGGCCATATCACTTAGCTCAGAAAAACATGCCAATCCTGTGCTACTCAAAACTGCCATTACCAGGCGTGGCATCAGACTATTCTAGGTGATGTGAAATGAAATCATGACTCTTGGCAATGTATTCTAATCAGCTGCCCCATTAACTGTTTTCAAATGCTAATCAACTCGGCTCCAAGTGAACAGCTTCATATTCAGCTTGCTCCATGAATTCTATGAATGCATTCACCACTGCAAGTTATAATTATATTACTTTCAGAAGTCATTTACAGCAATTGAACAAACTAAGAAGCATTCTAAGATTCTTGTGCGACAGCACAATTAAACAATACGAACCGCAAGACTCCACTTCATATTTTGAAATTTAGTGACGATGTATTTTCTGAGAAATGATATACTTGGAACAAATACAGACATTGTTCAGGTTAGGCTTTATGACTTTAAACCGTGGACCACCAAGCAAAATTATTAGTTAGCACCTTATATTTTGTTATGTGCCATATTAAATACATTTCTCTAACAGAGAGAAATCCTCTCTTTTATTTTATTATTATTATTTTTAATCCTCACCTGAAGATATGTTTGTTATTGATTTTAAAGAGAGGAAGGGAGAAAGAGAGAAACATTGATGTGAGAGATAAACATCAATCAGTTGCCTCCTGTACACTCTCTGACTGGAGACCAAACCCACAACCTGCAACCTGGAATTGAACCTGCAACCTTTTGATGTGTGGGATGACACCCCAACCAACTGAGCCATGCATCCAGGGCTCAAATCTTCTATCTTTTAATAGAAAAACATGTAGCAATGTCTGCAACAAAAATACTCAGGAAAAAATAACTAATACTTTTATAGCACCTACTATGTGCCAGGCCATGAGCTAAAAATTGTATGTGTTTTGACCTATATCATCTATTTTATCATGAATACTTGATAGAAGAACCCATCTTCCTCTAGTCAGATTCCTTTTATTGGGGTAGATAATTATAAATAGGACTATAGGGTTATTTCAATTATCCATTGATAATTGAAAACACACCACCCACCCCCAAACTTTAGGAGCTTAAAATAACCACCATTTGTTAACTTGCATGATTCTGTGGGTTGACCAGGCAGCTCTGCTCTGTGGTAATGGCTGGGGCTCTGGGTTAGCTGCAAGGTTTACAGTGGCCTTGCTCACATGGAAGGGAGTTGGTGTTGGCTGCTTGACCGGAGCTCAGTTGTGAGTGTTGGCCAGAGGCCTGGGTTCTTCCATATGGTAGCCTTTCTCCCATGGTTGCTTTGACTTCCTCAGAGCATAGCAATTGGGTTCCAAGAAGAAACATTCTGAGTGAGTATTCCAAGAGTATAAACTCAGCATTCAAACACTTATGGTAGGTAGAGTAATACTCCCCTCCAAAGATATTTCAAAAATCTGTAAATATATTATCTTACACAGCAGAAGAGATTGGGCAGATTTGATGAAGTTAAGGTGAGTTGGAAAGATTAGCCTGGATTATCCAGGGGGGACCAATATAATCACAAGAGTCCTTATGAGAGGGAGTCCTTAAGAGAGAGTTGAAGATGTTATACTAATGGCTTTGCAATGGAGGAAGGGGCCATGAAGCAAGGAATGCAGGCAGCGTCTAGACAGGGGTGGGCAAACTTTTTGACTCGAGGGCCACAATGGGTTCTTAAACTGGACCGGAGGGCCAGAACAAAAGCATGGAGCCCAATGAGACTTCTGATCTACAGAACTATATGTTTGTTTAGTTTTGTTTGTTTTTAAAATATATTTTATTGATTTTTTACAGAGAGGAAGGGAGAGGGATAGAGAGTTAGAAACATCGATCAGAGAGAAACATCAATCAGCTGCCTCCTGCACAGCCCCTACTGGGGATGTGCCCGCAACCAAGATACATGCCCTTGACCGGAATCAAACCTGGGACCCTTCAGTGGGCAGGCCGACACTCTATCCATTGAGCCAAACCTGGGTAGGGCAGTTTGTTTTGTTTTAAGCCCATAAATTTATGAAATCTGTTAAAACAGCAATATGAAACTAATACATTTGTCAAACTTTTGTTTTTACTCCATTTATTAATAGTCCATGGCTAAAACTCAATCATTAGACTGTATTCATGAAGGCATGGTTCATTGTAACAGTTCACTATCCAAGTAACAATCCAACACAATTACCATTTCCTTCAAAATATTTCCTGTGATTTATTTTTCTGTTGTTGCTGTAATAAATTGCCACAAACTTAGTGACCTAAAGCAAACACATTTATTACCTCACAGTTTCTATAGGACAGTGGTTCTCAACCTTCCTAATGCCGCGACCCTTTAATACAGTTCCTCATGTTGTGGTGACCCCCAACCATAAAATTATTTTCGTTGCTACTTCATAACTCTAATTTTGCTACTGTTATGAATCGTAATGTAAATATCTGATATGCAAGATGTATTTTCATTGTTACAAATTGAACATAATTAAAGCATAGTGATTAATCACAAAAACAATATGTAATTATATATGCGTTTTCCGATGGTCTTAGGCGACCCCTGTGAAAGGGTTGTTAGGCCCCAAAGGGGTTGCGACCCGCAGGTTGAGAACCGCTGCTATAGGACATACCTAAATCTGACATGGGCTTTATCAAGCTAAAAATCAAGGTGTTACTGGGGCTGCACTCCTTACCTGAGGCTCTGGGGAAGAATCTAATTCCATGCTTACTCATGTTGTTGGCTGAATTCAGTTCCTTGAGGTTGTAAGACTGAGGTCTCTATTTCCCTGCAGGTCCTTAGCTCTAAGGGCTTCTTGACAGTCCACAAATATGACCCCTTAGATCTCAAAACCACCAACAGCACATCAAATCCTTCTCACACTTGGAATTCTGACTTTTCCTTTTGCTGCATCTCCTCCAGCTGGAGAAAGTTGTCTGCTTTTAAGGGATCATTAGACTGGGTTCTCTCATGATAATCTCCCTATCTTTACATATTAATATCTATAACCTTAACTACCTCTGCAAAGCTCCTTTAGCCAAGTATCAAAACATTCATAGGTTCCAGAGACATGAGCATCTTCAGCGGGCCATCATTCTGCTGACCACAGTTCTCCAAAACTGGAACCTTCATGCCAAGGAGAGGATAGCAGTATAGCACCAATCTGCTCTGTGCCTGTTAAGAAATAAACCCTCAAAGGCGCAATTAAGTAGCACAGATAAACTCATCATTATTCTGCTGTTCACTGACTCCAACAACATCTCCAGAAGACAATTTATTTGAGATGTTACTCCTCCCAAATTAGTCACAGTCGGGTATTTCATAATCAGCTCGGCTCCATTTAAAGGGCAAAGCTTTTCAAAAGAGCAACAATGAAATGAGAAAATAGTTGTAAAATTAGCCAATATAGTTTCTGATCCACATTTAAGGGCTCAATAAGAGATAGTCATTACTGTTTACAAGAAGAAAAAAAGAGCAACAATGCTGTTTTTGCAATAACCATATAAACTGCCTTCCTTGATAATGAAGGAGAACAACCTGAAAGTTAATTGACTCAAAATGATCTCATGACATTGTGTGGTTAAATGTATACCTACAGTGGTGGCTGTATCTTCACATCCCTCTTAATTCTCCAAAGATTTGGGACTTTTCATTTCTGTTCTAAAACTACTAGTGGCCTCTTCATTGCCAAATGCAATGTAATGAGAGCATTTGTGTTGAACTGTGATTATCCTGCTTTAAGCATGTGTCTCTTACTTCTGAATATGTACATAGAGACTAAGATAAATAGATAGGTAGAGGCAACGACTTGTTGTGAGCAAGGGAGCATCCCCAAAAGGAGTCATTCACACACATTTGTGTCTTTCCACAGTACCAGATTTATTAGGGGAGACCTCCCCAATAAACCAATAAAGTTACATGCAAGTTACACACAGGGTGGGGGAGGGGGGCTTACATGACGGGAGTGAGCAGAGAGAGGTTCCCATCTGAAGTCCCGGTCACTGACGGTGCCCATAGTTGGAGGGGAGTGTTGATCTCAAGCCAGGTGGCTACAGTGGTGACACTCGTCCGGTGGAGTGGAAGTCTGACAGGCTCTGAGTGTGACCTGTGGTACAGCCAAGTTTGAGGACTGAGGGTCGGACCGCTGAGCTCTTATATCCCACAAGGGGTGGAGGTCCCACTCATAGCAGTGTCCAGATGGAGTTCTGATCCAAGTGTCTAGACTTGTGGTTTTGGGCATTCCAGGCTCCTCCCGTTATATCCCACAACCTCAATGTTGATGTAGCACTTGACATGACTGTCGGGGCTGACAGTGACTCCATATTTGATGGCCAGGTGTCCAAAAAATCTGCTCCTACTCTATGTACTTTTTAAAAAATACAAATGCCGAATGGATTCATTTTCCTTAAATTTCCTTAACATTAATTTTTAAAATATTATATTAGATAATCAAAAACAATTGAGAAAACAAAGCCACAAGAATTAAGCTGAGGAATGCTGAGAAATCCAAAGTTAATGAGTTTTATCCCAGCGTTTTGGTTAATTGTTATTTAAGGAGGAGAGAAATACATGAATGAGCTGATAGATGGAAAGGACACTTTATATTCACTGAAACCTTCCTATCTGTGGTGCAAACTTAAATTCTATTCCCCCAGGGAAAATTTCAGAGTGCTGCTCCCGTCCCCACCCCTGACAGAGAAGGCTTGGGGGCTATTAGAACCACCCAGGAAGACTTAAATTTGGAAGCTTTTAGGCCAACTTTATACACAGAGGGGGAAGGGAGCCTCCTTCTGGTCAATTTAATAGAAGAGAATTTTGCTTTTCGCTGAAAGTTCTTCTTTGCCTATTTTACAGCTGAAATTGCAACCAGCGTCTCTTAATGAAAAAGGTTCTGCAGTGTCAACACACGAAGAGCAAAGAAAATACTCTCTGAACTACCTCAGCAGAAATGTGCCCCAACATACACACGCTTTAAAGTAGAGGAAGTTGTGCACTGTTTCAGTTACTAGACAATCATTTTACACCATAGTCAAATTCCAAAGAAAACACAGCCCACACATTAAATAAGTCCTCAAATTATGGGTAGACTTGGACAAATCCTATAGGCTAAATAGCTTAAAAGTGGATTTTTAAAATGATCTTTTCTTTATTCATTAATTTATTGTAGTCTAATCTAGACTTCTATTGTAGTCTAATGTAGACTTCTAATATATTTAAAATATTGAACGCTTCACACATTTGCATGTCATTCTGCAAGTCATGCTAATCTTCAATGTATCATTCCAATTATAGTATATGTGCTGCCAAAGTGAGCACTAGACTTCTAATATTTATAACAATAAATGCACTATAGAAGCATAAATCCTGATTCATATATTTTTATAAATACATCAATTTGATTAATGAAGTCATTTTTCTGTCCAATCGTGTTAAGTTACACCCATAGCCAAATCCCTGTAATATATTATGAGCTCATTCAGGGAACATGCTGCCAAGAGAGTATTTGGCACACAGTAGGCAGTCAATAAATATTGAAAATAATAAACATGTATTCTATCAAGGCATACCACATCATATAGATTTTCAGCCATGTGTAAACTCTTCAATTGAAATTTCAACAATGGTCCAGTTAGTCCCTCATCCAACACACTTGAGAGTTGCTCCCCCTTTTATTAATTGAAATACATCCTGGTGAGAGAGACACTAACTCATGCTGGTAATCAAGCCTACAGTGAAAGTAAAACAGTGTTATGGCCAATATACTCTGAGACCATATAGTGATGATTTCAGAGTATATACAGCAGTCCTTGTTCCCTCGATTTATGCTCATATTTAATTGCATGTCATAATGTAGAAATAATAATTTATCAAGAAGAACCAGGGTGGGTGGGGTTCAGGTGCATCCTTTCACATAATTGGGACAGCTTTATAAGCTCACATTCACAGTTATTAAATGGGGAGTTCTCCTGTATGAGGTGCTATGCTAGGCACTGAGTATACAATAGTGAAAATAGGTGTAGTTCCTGTCCTCAAGAAACTTCTAATCTAGTAGAACAGGGGTGGGGAACCTTTTTTTCTGTCAAGGGCCATTTGGATATTTATAACTTCATTCAACGGTCATACAAAATTATCAACTTAAAAATTAGCCTGTTATATTTGGTCAGACATTTAAATAACTCACCCCTAATTCCTTGGCAGGGCCAGACCAAATAATTTCGCAGGCCATATTTGGCTCACAGGCTGGCCGTTCCCCACCCCTCTAGTAGACAGACATTTAAACTCGTATGTGCAACAAAAGTATTATCAGTGCTGAGGTAAAAAGGATGAATACACAAATGAGGAAGTCATCAGTTCGGAGTTAGGTCTAGAGGAGAAAAGCTGGAAAAAGTTCTCTCATTATACCTGGACACATGAGTTCCCTGCAGTAAAAGGCATCTGAATGTCTCCATCTTCCAGTGAGAACTGTAGGAAATGTTAAGGAAAATTAAATGTAGGAAAAGAGGACCCTGGGGCATCTTGAGAAAGACTCATAATCAAAGCACTGTTTGCAATAGGCCATTCCTTAGCCACCTGGCATAGACTTTCAGAACCGGAATGTAAATTCCTACTGGGCACACACCTATACATACATTATATAGTGCCTTACACTGCAGATATTTTTTCACTTTGGTTTTCACTCCCTAGTCTCAGAAATAATCAAGGGTGTGGGACTCTGCGTCACCAGGGTCAAAGCACCCTCTTTCCTACTTAGTTCTCTAAGAAATTTGCTTTTCCGGTGTAAATAGGATTCCTGGAGAAATGTTCCAAAATCTCAAATTATCTTAGTTCAAGGGGCCATGAGCTCCCTCGCTCACCATTGCCTCCTTGAAGGCTGCCCCCAGTCAGCTCTGACCATCACCAGGTGAGCATGTCATCCACAGCAAGGATCGTGTCTCTTACTTGTTTCTTGGGCTCTTCCATGGCTACTGCCAAAGTGCCACACAGGTAGTTCAATAGATGCCTGATAATAACGATGATGACATAACAAATACAGAAACTCTCCAAAGATGACCAGGATGGTAAAATCACAAGATTTTTATCATATGTTAGAAGTTCTATGAAAAATCTGGTTGCTGGACAGGATGGCCTATTAAATATACTATATACATGTTATATTCCCACTCTTCTGCATAGAACCCAAAGCAATAGAGGGTTGGGTGGCTTGTATGTTCTCCATTTGTGCTCCTATGAAGAAGTACAGAGATTCCTGTTGGTGTCAAATAAGGCATTTTATCTGCTTAACACAGATCGCCATATGGAGCAGATTCTACCTAAGGCCTGTCTGGGTGAAGTCCAAGTTACTGCACAACCTTATGTCCAATTTATCCAGGGCTCTGATTTACCAAGAAATATCCCAAAGTGCTGCCATAGATACCAGGCAAGTTAGCAGACCCAGGCACAAGAGCCCTAACCTGTGTTCAGCAAACAGAGGGGTGCTTTTGATCTCAATGGGTGGTCACAGTTTTGTTGCTCACATCCCCTTCTGGATCCATAAAACTCATATTTGCTGCAGGAGTATTTATTTGGATAATTAAGAGACAAAGCACTGGTTTGCTTTAAGAAAAGCAAAGAACAAGCTCAGGCATTTATGGAAAGTTTTATTTGACTAGTGGGTCAGTGGTTTAATTTTGCATATGGTCTCATAAATGTAACTGGCAGTGTTTTATGGGAGGATCATCTTGTAAACTAAATGTGTTGGCAGAGGAAAATCAGTTTGTAGCACCTAAGACATTAGGGAAATTGGCAGCCGTGGAAAACACCTGTAATGCTTCCCTCCCCAGGCTCCCAGCTAATCTCCAGAAAAGCAATCTCCTTGCTCAAACATTCTCCTCTCCAGTGGTTAGCTCTCTGTCGAACATGACCTTCTGGTACATTTCAATATTAAGAAGAAGCTGGAAGCAACAACAGCACTTATCCCAGTGCTATTTTGTTGAAGAAAAATATTCTCTGACTCAGTAATCAGTCTTTCATGTCTCGTACTCCCCAAGAACAGCAAATTAGGGAAAAACAAATTAAATAGAGAAATAGGTTAAGAGTAAAAGTCATCAGCCCTAGCTGGTTTGGCTCTGTGGTTAGAGCATTGGCCAATGGACTGAAGGGTCATGGTTTCAATTCCAGTCAGGGGAATATATCTCGGTTGCAGGCTTGATCCCCAGCCAGGTTGGGGCGCATGTGGGAGGCAACCAATCGATGTGTTTCTTTCACATCAATGTTTCTCTCTGTGTGTCTCTCCCCTCCCTTCTCTCTCTCTAAAAACTAACGGAAAAATATCCTCCAGTGAGGATTAACAACAACAACAACAAGTCATCAGAGAAGGCACAACTGACAGTCAAGGACAATCATTTGCTCATCTTTTTATCCAATAAAAGATTATTGAGTTGCTATATATAAGACACCATACTTATTCTGGGGGATACAAGGCTAACACAATCTCTGTATTTAGGAATTTATAATTAACAGTTTCTCACTCTTTCTTCCAAGAAAATCTGGGGACGGAGTACCAGCCATGTGGGCCCCTGTCAGCCTGGGATCTGTGGGCTGAAACCCAGATATAGTAGCAACTCAAGACAGAAACTTGTGCAAAAATGTGTGCAGGGAAAATAAATGGAGAAAAGAAATGCAACAAGTTAAATTTGTCATCAGGTACAAGAAGCAGCACAAATGTCAAAACATGAGACGAAGACAAAGGTAAAGTGAATGTAGAAATGGAGCCAGAATTAAGGACCAAGGCTAAACTAAGACACAAATCAAAAGGACTTTGGCCATTGTCAGAAACAGGATACTCAGAATTCTTTCTTAATGTATATACTTCCAATTACAATAGATAGGTTTACCAGGGTTAAAGGTTAGGAAGAGTGAACAAGTAGGTATATCTACAAGCAATCAAATTAGAAATACTAAGTATCATCAGGAAGGAGCCAAATATTATGAGACTGCACAAGAGGCAACATAACATAGTGGTGAACAGAACAAATACTGATGCCAGCGGGCCTCGGTTCAGATCACAACTGTGCCAGCTATCTGCAATGTAAACTTGGGCAAAGTGAGGATATGCCTTAGTTTTCTCATCTATAAAGTAAGAACAATGATTATACCTGCCTCATGGGAGGTGTTGTGAGGATGAAATGAATTAACGTAAAAGTTTCAGGAGAGTGCCTAGCACACAGAAAGCTTTATGCAAGTGTTAGCTATTTTGATTTAGAACCAGATGTGTCACTTCCAGATGTGAGGGCCAGAGAAAACTTTCCATAGGAACTGGTATCTGAGTTCACTCTTGAATGATAGGTACAACTTAGATGTATGGGAAGGGAATATGGGGCAGGTCAAAGTGACATAAGTGCTATGTTTACAGAAAGGAGAGAACATGTTTGAAATATAGGGCCCATGTCAGAGAATAATAGGAGACAGGACTGGAAAGGTGAACTGCAGCCAGGTAAGTGCAATGCCAGGCCAAGAAGTCCAATAAATGTACCTCTATCAGAAAGTGACGGAGACTCATTGTGGGATTCTGAACAGGGTTATGGTATAACTGGAGAAGTAAGATCATTCTTTACTGTATGGACTGTGGGATGAGGAGGCTGGAAGCAACCTGCCCAGATAAGAAGTACAATCACCCAGGTAAGGTATTAAGGATCAGCGAAAGAGGGGTAGGTACAAAAGGCATCATAAAAGTCTTGCAAAGTGTAGGGTAGTAAAAGTGTCCTCGAGAAAGGAAAAAAAAATCTATGGAACACACAACTTATTAACATACAAAATACTTACTGTATGTTCCACTGTGACAACTAAAAATTGTTATCTCTATTGATTACATTTTTTATCTACCTAGAATGTTCATTTCTATGCAAATTCCTTAAGAAAGCATTCAGACTTCTCCAAAATATCTTAACTTGGATCTCCAAACTTATCTCTCTCCCACTCAATAGCACACCCCATGTTACAGCTGAATTACATTAATTGTTATTCCCAATCAGTGAAAACACATTGTAAACCATAAGGCATTGTGTGAACTTCAGAGTTTATTATTTTAATATATTTTATTTTATTTTTTATTTATTATTTTATTTTATTTATTATTTTATTTTATTTTTTATTACTTTACTTTTTACTTCACTTCACTTCACTTCACTTCACTTCACTTCACTTCACTTCACTTCACGGTATGGTTCGCTCAGTTTTCTCCCCCGGAAGAGTCTTATCTCCAACTACCAAACTTCCATCTGATCTTCGAGCCCCAGCTGAAACACTGCTTCCTCCAGGAAGCCTTCCTCAGTGTCTCCAGCAGGAAATGATCTCTCTCTGATGTTTATACACTCACTTTACAGCACTTGATACAGTGCCTTCATATCGCTATAATTCATAAAGGCAATAAATGCCATTTATGAATATGGCATGACTATGTCATTACTAATCAACTTTTAAAAATTGGAATAGTGCTTGAGAGTTTATAAAGTCATGTCTATCTCTAGAATAATCCTTTTAACCACTTCTTGATACAAAAAAACAGAAGTATTATTATTAACCTCATTCTTTACTCCTGATGAAACAATAAATAGATTACCCAAGGTCACACAGATATAAAGTGGCAGCACCAAAGCTGAGCCCAGAACCAGGGAGTTTTTCACCACATTCTCTCCCACCCACTAAGCTCCCCTTATCTTCCCTACCTGACCTCTGACCCCCAAACCTGCCAGGCGGTGTCCATCAGGTGCTTACGCACTCCAATGAGCATCTCCACTGTGTGCCATCCTCAAGGGCAGGGGCTCTGGCATTTAACTTGTCCGTTTCCAGGTCACCATGACCTCACGTGCCCATGGCAGACATTACCGCAAGCACAACACTCTTTCTGCCTCCAGCCATTCATTACAGTGCCCCCAACAGCCAGGACCAACTGATCAGAGTTGCTGCAAAAATGAAGCTGTTGTCATCACACTGTCCATCTCAGAAGAGCAAAGATAGGATCCGACTGTATCATACCTGACTACTTTTGACTCAGTACTGTTTTCTTAGTACACAGCTCAGCAAGACATTGGATATTCTGCCCCAATTCCAGTGCAGGAAAGAGGACAAGGAAGGAATCCCCAGAATTTTGCATGAATTTATAATATTCTGTGACTTTACTTAAGCATCTTGCTTTTTCTATCATTCAGTTATAATGGATAGTTTGTCATTTTTCATTTTCCAGCTTCTGAGCTAGATCAGAAGGAACAATCTAGCAAAGAGGGAGAAAATGATTGAGTAGTGCAAAGCACTGATTTGTGAAGTATAGCATTTCTCTCTGCCAAATCCTTTCCCTTGTCAAGTTTTTGCTGGAATCAATCAGTTGTTTGGGAATTATTAAACATAGTACCAACGCAAGCAAATGATGGCACGAATAATATCACAATACTATTCAGAGACAGAAAATAATAGATGAGTAAATTCCTCAATGCAATCTTCCTAGGATAATGTTTTCTAATGAATTATGTGGTATAGATGTTTAGGAAACTATTTTCCCTCCAGAGAAATGCTCCTTTATTAACTTAGAAAAAATCAAAATGCTGCCCCACACAAAGAGTACACATTCTTGGTTTTCAAATAAGTGTTTTTCATTTAAATAACAATAGTACAGGGAGCATAACATTCAATATTTAATTTCATATTTTGAGGACTTTTCTCATTTTAATCCTCTTAAATCTTCAAAGAAAATCCAATGCTTCATCGCATCTTTATTTCAATTTTTATTGCTTTTTCTGATTATAAGAATAATGCAAGCTACCATAAAATTTCAAATATCTCAGAAAAGCATTACACAGAAAGCAAAGAATCCTGCAATTATTCAGAATTGCTACTCTTATCAAATCTCTAACTACTGCTTCCAAATTTTCTCAACCTATTAACCCTCATCTGACCTCTCCTCCTTTGAGACCAGCCCATCTCCTTCCTCCACGTTACAACCCTACCTCTCCAGTTCATGTGCAGCCAAACATCCCCATAATTTAAAAAATGTCCTCTGGCCCTTCGGTCCCTTTTAGGCCTATAAGTTTTCTCTCTTTTCCTTCTCATACGAACATCTCAAGAGTTAGGTATATTGATTTCTCAGATCACTATGACCTGGTTTCTTTCCCTTTTATTTAACTGAAGCCATGAGGTTCTGATGTCCAAATATAATGAACACATTTATTATCTCAGAAATCTCTCTAACGTTAACACTGCTGATGTCTCCCACCTTAATCTTATCATTTTTCTCTCTCCTCATTCTCTTCCTCCATCTGATAATGCCTTCTTGATCTTTTTTATTAATTTCTCTTCCTTTGCTTGTCCTTCTTACGTTGATGCTTTGTCTTTGGCCTACTTTCCTTCTCACTTTCCATGAGTTGTCTCATCTCATCTCATTGATCGCATTACAGACTGATAACTCCCAAATCACATTCATCTCCAGCCCTTAACAAGATCTTCAGGCTCCACACGCCTGCATGTGCCTATATTTCCCAAAGGCACCTTGAAATCAGCATTGTCCAGAGTGACTTCATCACTGCCTCCCCCTTTCCTAAGAGACCTCCTCCTTCTGTATTCCATGTGTCAGCTATTGACATCATCACCCACCTGGTCACCCAAGAAAGAAACTAGGCAGTCCATTTCTACTTTTCCTCTTCTTCATTCTCCCTAAGACTTAACCATCCAAACATATCTTGAATCTGTTCTCTTTTCCCTAATTTAGGCCCCATTCTTTTTATTATTATTTTTTCTTTTAGTCTCATAAAAAAATGGGACTAATTTTCTAGAGTCCAGTTCTGGCCCCTCAAATACATTCCTATACTGCTTTCAACATAAACTTTAGAAAATTAAAACCTGATCCTATTATTTGCTGCACTAAAATTATTAATGGTTCCTCACAGCTTTCAAATAAAAATCCAAGCTCTTTAGTATAGCTTAAGGCTTCTATAATTATTCTACTGCCATCTCACAATTTATGATCCAACATGAAACTACTTATGATTCCTTGCATACATTATGCCCTTTTCTTCACGTCCAGCGGTTCTCAACCTGTGAGTCGCGAACAATGAAAATACATCCTGCATATCAGATATTTACATTACGATTAATAACAGTAGCAAAATTACAGTTATGAAGAAGCAACGAAAATAATTTTATGGTTGGGGGTCACCACAACATGAGGAACTGTATTAAAGGGTCGCGGCATTAGGAAGGTTGAGAACCACTGAATGTTATTCCCCCTTATCTTTCTCTCTGTTTATACTCATTTGCCTGTCGAATCTTTACTCATTGATTTCCTTTTTCAGTGGACTAAAAGTTAGCTTTTACTTTTTCTGAGGTTCAAAGAACAGATGAATTTCTGTTTTTAGTAACAGTGGATTAGACTGCTGTAGAGTAACCTGGAGCTGGGCTGAAGAACTAAAAGAACCAGACAAAATAGTTTTTAAAGATTTGATTGAAGGCATAGGAGAGTTCCCAAGACAAATACCCAAGAGAGAAAAAAGGAATGGAGAGGTGAGCCCAATTTTCTTCTCAAAGCAGTTCCTGATAGGAGTATAAGTTAGTACTCCCATCTTCAGGCTCCACAGTTTTTTAGAAAACTGTTTGGCATTATCTACCAAAGCTACAACCCATACCTATAATCATGTAATTCCACTGTTAGATACGTACTTCATCACAGAAATGTATATCAAAGCCATACAGAAGAATGTACGTAGAAGCATTGTTCATAATAGTCCCAAACTAAAAACTACTGATATTTCCATCAAATAATAGAATGGAAAAATTATTAGTATTATATTTATACCATGTAATTAGTAGCATATTTATTCCAGGAATACTATGTAGCAATGAAAATGAGTGAACTACTGCTATACACAGCAACATGAAAGATTTTTCTAAACAAACTTTGCATGAAAAATGCCAGATACAAAAGAATATATGCTATAAATCTTCATTTATATAAAGTAAGAAATCAGGCAAAACAAATGCATCATGGTAAAAGTCAAAATGGTGGGGGTTTTTGTAGAGAAAGGAGGGTGCAACACTTGGAACCCTAGAAATATTTTAGTCCTTGATCTCAATAATGCTTACATGGAGTATTCAATTTATGATCACTTGTCCAGCTGTACATCTATAATTTGTGAAAATTTTGGTACATATGTTACACTTCAATAAGAAAATCCTTTTAAAAAAGAAAACAGGAGATGTACATCTTAATAGAAAATAGTATATGGGCAATTGAAAAGGGGATATAAATATAAAGCTATATTTTAGAAAAGTAAAAAATTTTGAGTATCTCAACCTACATGTGCCTTAAAAGCTATTGCCACTAAATTACTAGAAAACTACCAACCACTGGTAAGTGTCAAGGCATACACATTACTTACTACCACAAAGAACCCGTGCAGAAATTTTATTTAGACACAATTGAAAAGCTTCTCTTTCTGTAGAATATGCTTTACTTTTCAAATAAATCCCAAATCAGAGATGGTTCTGGGTCATTTTCTCTAGCTGACTTCATTTGGGAGTTGCTAATCAATTTCATTTGTTTTAGTCTGGTGAATGCTCTGGACTGAGGTTTCTGGAAGGCTTTTCCTGGACTTTGTTATAGGTAACTCTGTCCTTTTACAAAATTTCTCACTGTGTATGAGTACCTAGGAGACATCCTAGGGTTTTATCTTCATATTCTGATGCACCGTAGGATTGAATAAAAAATTCTGTGCCTTTCAAAGGCCAGAAAATAGTTTGGCAGCTTCCGGGTATATTTTTTGTCTTGGGATGCAGGAGTTTATTTTGAAAGAGCTTTACCTTTAAAAATCAGAACCATCAACATTAGATCACTGCATTTAGATGGTAAAATTGGTTTCCAAATAACCCACCTTAAGCTGGTGGTCCAGCAGGAACAGCACAAGAGATACAAGTGAAGAAGATGTAGAGTTAGGCATCCACCTCTGGGTTCCTGACACCTCCACTTGCATTTATCCAGTGTAGCAGCCAGTTGCTCCTATATCTGACAACTGTGCTTCCTCACACACATGTACTGCACAGCTTCCTTAGGCAGCCATAATAGGGTGGCCTCAGCTGGTGGCAAAAAGCAGATAGCCCACAGATGCTTTTCTTCCCAGAGAGGTGCCAGCTCCCCACTCTATCACCTCCTACAGTCAACCTTTAACATTTTTATTAATACACCCATACATACGTTCTCCCTGGCCTCACAGAATCCTAAGCCTAGGTGGGAACTCAGATATTTTTAAAGTCCCTTACTCTGCAATTCTGATAAATGAGCCTTTGCTTTGTTCCCCTAGATACAAGTTTCTACTTCTGGAAATTACTCATATCCACAGTTTCTATAAAAATGTAGATTCTCTGGCTTAGTCTTTCAGTGTCCTTCCAGGAACCAGAATCTGTCCCTTAACCCCTATCAAATGTTACTGAAACATTTCCCTGAAGTTGGTTGTTTACCTATTAGCCTGACTTTCTGGCTGCCTATCTGCCTGATCACCTGGAATTACAAACAAGTTGTACGTTTCTCACTATCTTGTTTCACCTATCAGTTGGGAAATGATTATCATCTTGGACTGGATGACTCCCACTCCCACATTTATTTTTTTTATTTATGTTTAAATTATAGTTGGCATTCAATATTATATTAGTTTCAAGTGTACAACATAGTTATGAGACATTTATGTATCTTACAAAGTAACCACTCCCACCTTTATATCAAATACTTCCTGCCACAAAGACTGTGATCAGGAAGAGAGGACTTCTCCATAGCTCCAGCAATTGTGTCTAATGTTTCTGTGATGGACACACACTAATATGGCCCTGAATTATCCCCGCCTCCTGGTATTCACACTTGCATGTAATTCCCTCTACTGAGTGTGAGTGGAAACTGTGACTTGTTTGGAACCAGCAGTAATTAACAAAGGTGATGAGCTGTCATGCCCATGATTTTGTTGCATAAGGTTGTAAGTTCTATCTTGCTAGGAAATGCCCTCCATTGATTGTCTCCCTCACTAGGTTAGATGAAGCAAGTGTCCATACGGATGTGCATGTGGCAATGAACTAAGGATGGCCTCTGGAAAATAGTCAGCTAGAATCTGGGACTCTCAGTCCAATAGCTCACAAGAAACTGAACTCTGACAATAATCACGTGAACTTGAAAGAGAATCCTTCCTCGGTCAAGCCTCAGATGAGACCTCACTCCTGGCCAACAACCTGACTGCAGCCGTGAGAGACCCTGATACAGAAGATCCAGCGAGCTATGCCTGGACTCCTGCGTTACGGAAACTGTGAGGTAATTTAAAATTTGTGGTAACTTGTTACATAGCAATAGATCATTAATATAATTCCAATATCTACCCCACTCCCAAAGGTCACTGAATGTAAGTGGGTTAGTCCTAGGCCAAGTTGTCAAATTTGTAATAATAAGCCTCTAACTTGATAGGCTTTTGAATGTAAGGGAAAAGTAATATATCTACAGAGATCAATTTCTAATGCTTTTAAATTCTGCCATTTTTGAGTGTCTGAGGTGAGTCAGTGAGCAGTTACTGACCTTCCACATGTTTCTTTCATTACAGTTGGCAGAGACACCGTTCGTTTTCAGATGCTGTGGTAAACTATATTTCCAAAGATGGCTGTCATAATACCCCATCCTATGTGCTCCCGTGCAGTGTGACCTCGCCACGGATCCGTCAGAGGCGGGGTCTAATGCCCCTCCTCTTGGATCTGGGCCAAACTTCGTGATATGTTCCTAATCAATAACATGTGCAGAAGCAATGCCACATTAGTTTTTAGGTTAGGTCACAAAAAGCCACACAGCGGCTGCCTGGTTCTCTTGTCACTCTTCCTCTCAGGGCACTTCTTTTCAGCTGGCTCCCTCTCCGAAGCCAGCCACCAAGCTGTGAGAAGCCAAAGCCAGATGGAGAGGCCACATGTAGGGGCTCCAACGGATATGTTCAGCTGAGCCCAGCCTTTAAGTCAGATCCCAGGCCCATGAGTGAGGCAGCTTCCTGATGGTTCCCCAGCAATTTGGATCATTCCTGCCACTTGGGTTTTCCAAGACTATTTCCCAGACATTGTGGAGCAGAGACAAACTGCGATGGTCAGTTCTACAAGTCAAACGTGGCTGGGCTACAGTACCCAGTTATTCAGTCAAACACTAATCTAGACATTGCTATGAAAGTACTTTTGTAGATATAATTAACACCCACCATCAGTTGACTTTATGTAAAGGAGATTATCCTAGCTAATCTGGGTTAGCTTGATCCAATTAGTTGAAAGGCTTTAAGTCTAGAACAGACTGAGGCTTCCCTGAGGAGGAGGAAATTCTTATGGACTGAAGCATCACCTCTGCCCAGAGGTTCCCAGCCTGCTTTTCCTGACAGCCTGCCCCGCTGTCAGACATGCTCAGCCAGCCCCCACAATTCTGTAAGCCAGTTCCTTGTAAAAAGTTTCTTTCTTTCTTTCTATCTATCTATCTATCTACCTATCTATCTATCTATCTATCAAGAGGAAATATGCAAATTAGGCTGGGACACCGTAATGGGTCACAACCAAGCAGGAGGAAGTTGCACGCGCAGGTGAGGCCCAGAGAGGAGACAGAGACAGAGACAGGGGGCCGGCGAGCCGCTGCGCTCCAGCTCGGGCGCCCCCCCACTCCCCACCCTCCCCCACCCCCCAGCTGGAGCGGACATGGACACGGACAGGGGGGCCGGCCCGCAGCCTCCATGGCCGAGCACAGGCCCGGTGAGGAGACGGTGGGCCCGCCTCCCGCAGAATTGGCGCAGGTCCCTCCCGGCTCCCACAAAAGCGGCACCACGGCTCCCTCCCGGCTCCTATGGGCGCCGGTGGCTCATTTCCACCTCCCACAGAAGCCGCACAGCTCCCGTGGAAGCAGGGGACAGCCTACTATGCGCAATATCGTGCGATGGGCTACTAGTACACTAATAATATACATGGCTGTTTCTTGGATGGACCCCTCTGCATAAGCCATGTGGCCATCCCCTATCTGAATTCTTTACTCACAGAATCAATTTAATTATATAATGGTTGTTTTTTTATACCAATGAGATTGAATTGTTTGTTATGCAGCAATCAACAAACAGAATTCTTCCTGTTACTTAACCATCTTTTAAAAACATATCTAAATCATAGGAAAACACTGATTGTATATATCTTGCATTTCTTTTCATACTTTAGGCAAAATAAAGGGAAAATGGAGCACAATTCCTGGATCTAAACACATATTTCATCCATTATATCATTAATCTCTAAATCTAAAATACATCTTTCTATCTTTAGTCAAAATTGTATTAAAAACTTATGAGACAAAAGCCTCCTAACTTATTCTTAGAAAAGTTACATTTGTAACCTGGATTTTCCTTAATAATATCAATATGCCAGAACCACAAAAATACTAATGATATCACACTAACAGTCATGAACATTCTCTCTCTAGCTGTAGCCCTACCTTCTTTTACAGAACCTCTATTCTATAAAACTTCCCCTTCCCTATCCCCAGTTCCTTTCTGAGAATGTCCATTTGAGCATAAACATGTTCTTTCCTTTTCCTCTTGGTACCCACCACTTCCCCACACACATCTTCAGCACCCTTTTGAGGTGTCTAGTGCTGTACCTCCCTCGGACTGCGAAACCCTGTGAGGGTGGTGCCCCAGCACAGTGCCAGGATCAGCTGTCCATGGTGCTGATTTCTGTGCCAAGGGCACTGTACTCAAATGGCACAAAGAACTGCCTCACTTTGTTGGTGAGACCATTGACTGGCCATCAGAGCCAAAGACTCAGATCTTAGATTTCGCTCAGTACAGCCATGAAAGGCCTTGAGTGTTCCCACATGATGCTAGGGTTTGGTTAAACCTACAAGTTTATTAATACATCAGTGATATATATATATATATATATATATATATATATATATATATATATATATATATATATATATATATAAAATAGAGGCCCGGTGCACAAAAATTTGTGCACTCTGGGGGGAGGGGGGGGTCCCTCAGCCCGGCCTGTGCCCTCTAGCAGTCTGGGACCCCTCGGGAGATAACGACCTGCTGGCTTAGCCTGCTCCCGGGTAGCAGAGGGCAGGCCCAATCCCTAGGTGCAGCCCCTGGTCGGGCTCAGAGCAGGGCTGATTGGGGAGTTGGGGCGCCGCCCCCTGTCATGCACAGAGCAGGGCGGATCGGGAGGTTGCGATGCCACCCTCAGTCATGCTCAGGGTAGAGCCGATTGGGGGGTTGGGGCGCCGCCCCCTGTCACACTCAAGGCAGGGTCGATGGGGAGGTTGCAGAGCCACCCCCTGACATGCACAGAGCAGGGCCAATCAGGGGGTTGGGGCGCTGCCCCCTGTCACTCACAGAGCAGGGCCCATCAGGGGGGTTGGGGCTCCATACCCTGTCACGCACAGAGCAGGGTCGATCAGGGGGTTGGGGAGCTCCCCCCTGTCATGCACAGAGCAGGGCCCATCAGGGAGTTGGGGAGCTCCCCCCTTTCATGCACAGAGCAGGGCCGATCAGGGGGTTGAGGAGCTCCCCCCTGTCACTCACAGAGTAGGGCCGATAGGGGAGTTGGGGCACCGCCCCCTGTCACAGAGCAGGGCGGATAAGCGGGTTGGGGCGCCGCACCCTGTCACACTCAGGGCAGGGCCGATCAGGGGGTTGGGGCGCCTCACCCTGTCACACACAGAGCTGCAGGGCGATCAGGGGGTTGGGGAGCTCGCCCCTATCAGGCACAGAGCAGGGCTGATCAGGGGGTTGGTGCGCCTTCCCCTGTCATGAACAGAGCAGGGCAGATAGGGAGGTTGTGGCCCCGCCCCCTGTCACACACAGAGTCGCAGGGCGATCAGGGGGTTTGGGCGCTGCCCCCTGTCACGCTAATCCCAGTGTCGGGAGGCCTCGCGACTCCGCTGATCCCGGTGCTGGGAGGCATATCACCCTTTTACTATATAGGATAGAGGCCTGGTGCATGGGTGGGGGCTGGCTGGTTTGCCCTGAAGGGTGTCCTGGATCAGGGTGGGGGTCCCGCTTGGGTGCCTGGCCAGCCTGGGTGAGGGGCTGATGGCTGTTTGCAGCTGGTCACACCCCCTTCAGGGTGGGGGTCCCCACTGGGGTGCCTGGCCAGCCTGGATGAGGGGATGATGGCTGTTTGCAGCTGGTCACACCCCCTTTAGGGTGGGGGTCCCCACTGGGGTGCCTGGCCAGTCTGGGTGAGGGGCTGAGGGCTGTTTTCAGGCTGGAGGGTGACTGAAGCTCCCAACCTCTCCTTTTTTTCTTTTTTCTTTTTATTCTGGGCCAGCTTTAGCTCTGAGGCTTGGCTTCAGCTCTGAGGCCTCGGCTGCTGAAAGCAGGTATCTGGTTTGTTTGGGTTCTATAATCGAAACACTGTTTCAACTCCAGCTCTGAGATCCTGGCTGGCTGAAAGCAGGTTTCTGGGGTTTTGTTTAGCTTCTATATCTGTAACAATGTTTCAAACTGCAAGCTCAGAGGCCGGCAGCAGCAGGCGGGGAACATTGGCTTCCTCCATCACTGAAGCAAGCAAGCCTCATGTTCGCTTCAAGCTGCCTGGCTGCCAGCCGCCATCTTGGCTGGCAGTTAATTTGCATATCGCCCTGATTAGCCAATGGGAAGGGTAGCAGAGGTATGGCTAATTACCATGTTTCTCTTTTATTCATCCCTCCACTTTTTTTCACATGCTTCTTTATATATATATTGATTTCAGAGAGAAAGGGAGAGAGAGAGAGGAAGAGAGAGAGAGAGAGAGAAACAACAACGATGACAGAGAATGATTGATGGGCTGCCTTCTGCACTCCCCCTATTGGGGATTGAGCCCACAATTCCTGACTAGGAATTGAACTGTGACCTCCTGGTTCATAGGTTGATGCTCAACCATTGAGCCACATGGGCTGGGCCAATGCTCCCTTTTAATGGGCAGCAATCAATGCTGCTCTCTGCCTTAATATAGTACTAAGTCTTTAGTGAAAATGGATTTTTCCATTTTTATCTTCAGCCTTTAGCCTCTTTGAAATGAATTCATGATCATCATGCTGAAAAGCAAATTTCAATAGCAGACAGCATGTTATATTCAAAATTTGTCCTCAATTCTAATTAACAAGCTTGCTTGTTATTCTCTCCTCTCTTGGAATAAACTCATTCTCAAACGTTTTCTTGGACCTTTTTCCAAACAGACCCTGAGTGAACCTGCACTGATGTGTTGATTCTAAAGGGAGCCACCCTTGGGCCTCACCTGGAAATGCCCACTGCATCACATGGCTTTAATGACTTAGTTTATTTAAGGCAAGTTACAAGTTCTTGCTTTGTTCTGACAAGTGAAGAATCCAGAACTCCAATTTTAATTAAAATATTTTATTTTTGTGTCTTGGTTTATTTTGATTTACAGATTCTAATATTGCACATAATACAGTAGTTAAGAAGTGGACTTTGGAACAAGACTGTTTGAGTCCATCTTAGTTCTGCCTACTACTAACTGTGAGGCCTGGAAGAAGTTAGTTGATCACTTTCTGTGCTTTAGTGTTCCTAGCTATGAGCTTGTTAATAGTGCATACACCATAGGGTTTCAGTGGAGATTAGTTCACATTAATAAGCAACATTGGCCCAGAACAGTGATTGGTATACAGTAAGCACTATATACAGATTTGCTTACATTATTTAACAATTGCTTAGCTGCTATAATGTTGCCAATCATTACCCATGCAAAGAGCTTCTCGTTTAGTGACACCAGGTGTGTAAGAATTGATGTGGTCTAGGTACATGCCAAGAATTTTATTTAACACTTCTGTGCATTCTGAATTTGGGGAAGGAGGGGGAATAGAGGAAATTGTGCAAATTTTTATATTAATTTGCAATAAAACATTAAATTCTAGCACATGTCATAATAGAAAGAGTTTCCAAACAAATGTGTTTTATTGGCATGTAGATACAATTTCCGTGTAAATACAGCCATGCAGTTTAACCAGAAGCTGGCACAGAGATATGGTGTTAATACATTAGATCTATATGTACTCTGTGTGTCAGGCTACATTATTTAATTATATTCCACTGTCATAAATGTCAAAATCTCTCCTATTTTGACCAAGAGGAATACCTACCACAAAGACAGATTTTCCATTCACTCTTAATTTGTATATTTTCCTTATTCATTACCTCAAAATACTGAAGGCCTCTAACCAATGAACTAATAATATTAAAAAATAAAGTGTAAATGAAAACTTAAGATTTACATGCACACAAATATGTACACAAATATTCACAAAAGCTTAATTTCTAAAAGCCAGAAACTGGAAACAACCAAAATTTCTTTCATTAAGTGAAATTGTGCCCAGCTAGCATGGTTCAGTGGTTGAGCATCGACCTATGAACTAGAGGTCACAATTCAATTCCTGGTCAGGGTACATGCCCTGATTGTGGGCTCAATCCCCAATGTGGGATGTGCAGGAGGCAGCCGATCAATGATTCTCTCTCATCATTGGTGTTTCTGTTTCTCTCTCCCTCTCCCTACCTCTCTGAAATCAATAAAAATACATTTTTTTAAAAAAGTGAAATTGTAAACAAACTCTAATACATCCAAATCATTAAGTCCTACTCAGCAATAAAAAGAAATGTACTACTGATACATGCAACAAATAGGACAACTCCCAAGGGACTTGTGCTGGGTGAAAGATGGTTAATCTCAAAAGATAACATACTATATGATTCCTTTTATATAACATCCTTGAAATGACAAAAGTATAGAGATGGAACATGAATCAATGGTTACCAGAGGTTGAAGAAAGACAGTAAGTGGATGGGGCTATAAAAGGGTAGCATGAGGAATCCTTGCGATGGAATTGCTCTTGGCTGTAGTGGTTTCACACACATCTACACATATGATAAAAATGCATAGAACTAAATGCACACACACAAAAAATGGATGCATGAAAAGCTGACAAAACGTGAATAAGATTGATGGATTTTGTCAATGGCAATTCCCAGTTGTGACACTGAACTATCTACACGAATAAAAGAGAAACATGGTAATTGGCGTACGACCGCTACCCTTTTCATTGGCTAATCAGTGAGTATATGCAAATTAACTGTCAGCCAAGATGGCGGCCGGCAGCCAGGCAGCTGGAAGCGAACAGGAGGCTTGCTTGCTTCAGTGAAGGAGGACTCCAACATTCCCCGCCTGCCTTGCCGGCCTCTGAGCCGGAAGTTTGAAACTTTGTAACAAATATAGAAGATAAACAAAACCCCAGAAACCAGCTTTCAGATCTCAGAGCTGGAGTTATACATTGTTTCAATTATAGAACGCTCAGCAGCGGAAGCCTCAGATCTAGAGCCAGAGCTAAAGCTGGCCCAGAATAAAATTTAAAAAAAGAGAAATAAAAGGAGCGGTTGGGAGCTTCAGTCAACAACCACCAGCCTGAAAGCAGCCCTCAGCCCCTCACCCAGACTGGCCAGGCACCCCAGTGGGGACCCCCACCGTGAAGGGTGTGTGACCAGCTGCAAACAGCCATCATCCCCTCATCCAGGCTGGCCAGGCACCCCAGTGGGGACCCCCATCCTGATCCAGGACACCCTTCAGGGCAAACCAGCCGGCCCCCACCCGTGCACCAGGCCTCTATCCTATATAGTAAAAGGGTAATATGCTTCCCAGCACCGGGAAGAGCGGAGCCGCGAGGCCTCCCGGCACCGGGATCAGCATGACAGGGGGCAGCGCCCAAACCCCCTGAAATTATATTTTTATTTGATTGTACTTATTTATCCCCCATTATATAAACAAAGACTGTTTCTTATTTGATCACTTTATAACCATGTCTATCACATTGAAAGCCTGCATAAAAAAATATTGAATAAGGAAAAGAACAAATGAAGAAATCAAAGCTCAAAGATATGTAATATTTGTTCAATCTTCTAAGCCACGAGCAGAACCAAAATTCCCTTTCTTTTCATCTATCATTTGAGCCATTGTATCATACTTTTCATAAGAGTACAAAGTATTGCTTTTCTAATAATACATGGGATGGAATTATAAAAACTAAGGACTTCAGAATTCAAAACCTTAATTCCAAAGCTCCTACATGAATGCCATAGATTCACTGTTTTGAATGTGTCTATTAATTCTTAGTAGTTATTCACAGCTGCATTCAAACTGTGAAAGACCCAGAGAATAGTTGCTGTTTCAGTGTATTTTTCACTGATGCATAGCAACAATATGATTCCTTACTTTACTGTTAAATTCAAAATGATGAATGTTCCAATGAGGAGTTAATATGAGCAACTTTTATCATAATATCACAAATATTTGTTCTGATTATTCTGTACTGCATTTCATTTATACTCACTAGCCTTCAAGTTAACTGTTTGTATTTAAATCTGAGCAACTCTGAAAAAGAATTTTACAAGCTCTACCAAGAATATCAAAGATGGCATTCTAAACTTATTTCAACGAAAGTTTTTCTATTTTATATCACATATTAGTCAAAGACAGCACAACCTGAAAAACTAAAAGTTATAATGTTTGCAAGAAGTGATGAAAATGTCTAATAAGCAATTGAATTCGACAGAGTTCTTTGATTTCTAATTTTATAAAATTTATTCAAAAAGTTTCCCAGAATTGATTGCTTTACCATAGTCAGGCTATAAAGAACACTTCCACTTAATGCTGGCTATTCTTATAATCTCTAGACATGCATCTATCATTCCTGTACTCATTGTTCCACAACGATGCAGTCATGACCACTCATTATAGATTGATATATGTGCTCTGTTCTCCTCTATTCTTATATAGTATGCCCATCTTCCTCATTAGATCATAACCCTCCTGTGATAGAAATCATGTCTATAGTACATTTTTTTTGCAATTTTCCATGTTTAAAAACATTGCTCATTGCTTAAAGGAAACAATTGACAACTCAGTCATAAAGAATTCACAGTGGTGCACAAATTTATCAATTTAATATTTTTATGTTCCTGTGAGAGGCTATGTACCAAAATATTTTCTAATCTTGGGTGAATTGACTCTGACAAGCAGACAAGAAAAAGAACAACATGTCACTTATATTCAGGGCTGGCTAATCAGTGATCGCAAGCTTTTCAGTGTGCAAAAGTTACATTTGCATTAAAAAAAAAAACACAGAAAAAATGTGTCTGTTGATGTGCATTTCTTTAATTTTCCCCTTTCCTTACTGCTCCCATTTGGAATATGCAATGCCAACTTGGGAGACATCTATAGTATGTGTATATATATGTGTATATATATATGTATGTGTATATGTGTGTGTGTGTGTGTGTGTGTGTGTGTGTGTGTGTGTGTGTGTATATATATATGTATAGTTAATATGCAAAGTGCCCCCTCCGGAGTTTGACCGGGAGACTGGGCGGTCAATCACTCGCTATGACATGCGTTGACCACCAGGGGGCAGCGCGAAATGAAGGAAGGTCCCAACTGGGAGCCAGCAGCCAGGGAAGGGAGACCCCGGCTGGCAGCCAGAAGGCCCTGATCGGCCCTGATCACCGGCCAGGCCTAGGTTCCCTACCCGTGCACGAATTTTGTGTACCAGGCTCTAGTATATTAATAATCATACTTCAAAAGAGAAAAAAACATTTTCCAAGATAATACAAACATGCAAAACAGTAGGTAAAACAGGGTTTTCCCAAAGAGGAGCTCATGCCTACCACAGTTTCTCACACAGGTGTTCAGTATTGGCAGTTTTGGAAGTCAGAAAGGCTTTGAGAAGACTGTGCCTCATACTCCCTCTTTGAAGAGAAACCATGATTCTTCACAAAAGTTAGCACAGCTCAAATCTAATTTTTAAATCTCCAAAATAGCAGGATTTCCACCGAAATCCTCTGGTCCAGGAGTTGGAAACCAGCTGGTAGTGAAAGAATGATGCACCTTTGGTGCAAAATAATAGAGAATGGTAGTCATTAGGATAAACTTGATAGAGTTTTTTACCATTATCAAGCATTGCTGCCAAATTCTCCGATTTTTTGAAAAGTCCAAAACATGTATTTTATATATCACCCAAATTTTTAAATTTGGGGAACTAATTTATTTAAAAGAAATAAAAATACTGTGCAAGCCCAACTAAATACACCTATGGGTCAAATGAGGCATAAACTGTTGGTTTCTTAAAATCTCTCCTCTGGATTGATTGTAATATGTCCTAGTTCCTAAGGGCTTACTTTAAGCAATGCCCTGTACCAAGAATGTTGCATTTATAATTAAATTTGCATTCTTATGATATGGGTACCATTGATTGGGGTAACATAAAGCACTCACTTTACAGGTAAGTAAACTGAGACACTGGAAGATTAAGTTGCACATATTAGATGACATTGTCAAACATACCACATACACAAACTCAAATTTTTAATGACTGCAACATAAAAATGGCTCCAAACATGCTATTATTTCACTTTTTCTTCTCCTTCTGGTCCGAGTTCAAAACAAAATCAAGGTTGGGAACTACTGCGTTATATAATAAAATTGAATAAAATTGCTAAAGTTTGCTATAGACTCTATGAAAATCCTACCTTAAGGTTACAACTTTTAGTCTTACAAAGAGAGCCCACAATAAATATTGAACAGAAAAATATCTTTATCCAAATATGAGATTGTAGCCAGGAAGAGCAAAACTAGCAGGGGGTGGGGTGGGTGAGTAAAGCCTGCAAGATAAAAACTAAGACATACTACAATCAATAAACATTTTTTAGTATAGACAATAGTCAAAGCTCTGTGCAAGCAGTTATTTCAATAGCCTAGAGGCTATGTGATGTCTGATTTGAGAGACATTTCAGACCTAGAATCAACAGGAATTGATGACTAATATGAAGTGGATGGTATGTGACAGAGAATGATAGTGGAGTCATTAACCAAGATAAAGGAACACAGGAGAAAGAACAAAACGTGGTGTGGAGTATAGAATGGAGTGCATTGACATTAGATGAGGACGTCCAAAGGACACAGTGAAGAGGATAGATGGACAATCTAGCTATATAATAAAAGCCTAAGCGACCATTACGGCGGAACAACCAGAACGACTGGTTGCTATGATGCACACTGACCACCAGGGGGCAGATGCTCAACGCAGGAGCTGCCCCCTGGTGGTCAGTGCACTATCCACAGGTGGAGTGCTGCTCAGCCAGAAGCCGGGCTTACAGCTGGCAAGCACAGCGGCAGTGGCGAGAGCCTCTTCCATCTCTGTGGCAACGCTAAAGAGCAGCAAGCCAAGCAGTAAGGAGCAGTGAGCAGGAGGGCAGTAAGGAGCGAAGGCTCCTGGACTGCAAGAGGGATGTCTTCCTGCCGGCTTAGGCCCACCTGCCAGATGACCGGGGTGAGCAGTGCTCCCACAGTGGGCCAATCCCTGCAGGCCATGCCCACCACCAGTACACGAATTCCTGCACCAGGACTCTAGTCAGTAAAATAAGAGCCAGGCAGGGTGAGGTTTAGATGGATAGGGGTGAGATTCTGGAAAGGAACCACATCAGGCATCCTCATCTTCTGGGTGTTAATCATGAGTCACCAGGAGAAGAGTGAGAACATTACCAAATTGCCTGGAGGGACTTGTAATAATGATGGAGTACGAAGAACATACATAAGAGTTCAGTTCCAACATTCCAAATGGTACTTGGCTATCACAGTTCAATAGTGTCTTTCTAAAATAATACCTCCCTAGATTCCTCATACTGGATGAACTCTCATTCAGTTCATCTTCCTGGAACCATTGCTTGAAGTTTAAGATATTATCAAAGGCGCTGGGTGTTCAAATGGTGCTATGCAAAGTCCGAAGCATTCGATGGAGGGGTTTTAGGGTCCATTGTAGGGAATGAGTTCTGGGCCCTGACCCTAATCCAATTAGTGAAATTCCCTCTTAATTTTTTTTATATGTTGGGCTTTTCAGATAGAAGTTGCTGCTAAAAAGAATTCTACTCTTAAGACATTTTTAATAAAGAGATAAAGCTTTAAAAATTCACTGAAATTTCTTGGTCAGGTGTGACTTAGGTAATTTGTTACACATCATAAAGTAATGAAGTTTATAAATTTTCCATAAATTACAGATTTATAGGCATCCCATTAATAATGTCACTCTCACTATCATTTCTGGTGCATTCTTGAGTGAAAAAAGAATGATACTACCAAGTGTGCTGGGAATTTCACAAAATCCAGCTAAACTCATGGGAATGTGTTGCTAATGTGAAAGGTATTCTTCGTACATATTGTTAGGAACAATGGTTGAGAACTGGTGATCTTGATGATAGCCAAAGTCCTTGTAGAATGTCCAATTCCCAACTTCCGACTCAGAACCAGAGAAGAATGGATGGCTCACGGAAGGGTCAGAGAGTGAGGTCCTTCCTGAGGGCCAAAGGTCACAGCTAGGACACCCTTCTACAAAGGAGCCATTTAAGGGTTTCATAGAGACTAAGGGACAAACCAGGCTAACACCCAAACCAGAGCAAGAACATCAAACAAGCAAGGAGAAAGCATGAAGTAACTAAGTGGAAGTGAGGGTGAGGGTGGTAAGGAGGAAGGCTGACTCTAAGCAAATTTAGGCCTTCAGATGTGTGAAACATGGGGATACTGAACTATCTTCAGCACTTAGAGCAGGCAAACAGATGCTCTAATTCTACCTCAAAGAACATTTATCTCTTTAAGCCTCAGCAACAATGGTTTTTTTAATGCTATGTCTCAAGTTACATAAGAACTCATGGGAAGTTCTGAATAACATGAGTAAGACAGAAATACATAGAGGGGGAATGCTTGGGAGTGGACAAAATAGGTGAAGGGGATTAGAGGTACAAACTTCCAGTTTAAAATATATAAGTCATGGAAATATATAGGGAATTTAATCAATAATCCTAATAATAGAGAAACATGGTAATTAACTGTAACTTTGCTACCCTTCCCATTGGCTAATCAGCGAGACATGCAAATTAACTGCCAACCAAGATGGCGGCTGGCAGCCAGGCAGCTGAAGCGAACAGGAGACTTGCTTGCTCCAGTGATGGAGGAAGCCAAGGTTCCCCGCCTGCCACTGCCGGCTTCTGAGCTTGCACTCTAAGAAACAATGTTGCAAATATAGAGGCTAAACAAACCCCATGCTTTCAGCCAGCCGGCTGAGCTGGAGTTGCAACATTGTTTCAATTATAGAAGCCAAACAAACCAGATACCTGCTTTCAGCAGCCAAGGTCTCAGAGCTAGAGCCAAGCCTCAGAGCTAAAGCCGGCTCTCAGTTCCAGTGACAGCCATAGAAGGTAAGTAAATCCCAGAATAAAAAAAGAAAAAAAGGAGAGGTTGGGAGTTTCAGTCATCCGCCAGCCTGAAAACGGCCCTCAGCCCCTCACCCAGACTGACCAGGCACCCCAGTGTGGACCCCCATCATGAAGGGGGTGTGACCAGCTACAAACAGCCATCATCCCCTCACCCAGACTGGCCAGGCACCCCAGTGGGGACCCCCACCCTGAAGGGGGTGTGGCCAGCTTAAAACAGACATCATCCCCTTATCCAGGCTGGTCAGGCACCCCAGTGGGGCCCCCCACCCTGACCTGGGACACCCTTCAGAGAAAACCAGCCGGCCCCCTCCCGTGCACCAGGCCTCAATCCTATATAGTAAAAGAGTAATATGCAAACTGACCTTAACAGCAGAAAGACTGGGAATGACTGGTCACTATGACACACACTGACCACCAGGGGGCAGATGCTCAATGCAGGAGCTGCCCTCTGGTGGTCGGGGTGCTCTCACATGGGAGGAGCTCTGCTCAGCCACAAGCCAGGCTGATGGCTGTCAGTATAGCGGTGGTGGTGGGAGCCTCTCCTGCCTCCTCAGCAGCGCTAAGGATGTCCAACTGCAGTTTAGGCCTGGTCCCCGCTGGCAGGTGGACATCCCCCGAGGGCTGCCAGGCTGCCAGAGGAATGTCTGATTGCCAGCTTAGGCCCAATCCCCCGGGAAGCGGGCCTAAGCCAGCAGGTGGTCATCCCCTGAGGGGTCCCAGACTGTGAGAGGGCACAGGCCGGGCTGAGGGACCCTTCCCTCCCTCCCCCCCGAGTGCATAAATTTTTGTGCACCAGGCCTCTAGTATTGTAATAACTTTATATGGTGACAGATAGTAACTAGACTTATTGCAGTGATCAGTTTGCAATGTGTAAAATATTGAATCACTATGATATACACCTGAGACTAATAGGATATTGTATATCAATAATAGTTCAAGAAAAAAAGATTTGATTAACAGTATTATTTCACGGTATCCAGAGCCACAGCCTTCTATAAAAACCAAAAAAAATACCTACTGTTGTTATCTACATTCAGGGTTTTGTTCCCACGTGCATTGTCCCAGCCCCACCATATAGGCATGATGAGATTTGCAAAGTAAGTAAAGACTTGATGCAGTGAATAGTCTAGGGCAGTGGTCGGCAAACTGCAGCTCGCAAGCCACATGCAGCTCTTTGGCCCCTTGAGTGTGGCTCTTCCACAAAATAACATGTGCGGGCGAGCACGTACAGTGCGGTTGAAACTTCATCGCCCATGCACAGAAGTCGGTATTTTGTGGAAGAGCCACACTCAAGGGGCCAAAGAGCCACATGTGGCTCTCGAGCCGCAGTTTGCCGACCACTGGTCTAGGGGGAAAGAGGTGCTGGAGTTGGAATTGCTGGCAGGACACACACTTAAAAATCAGCAGCAGGCCCAACCGGTTTGGCTCAATGGATAGAGCGTTGGCCTGTGGACTGAAAGGTCTCAGATTTGATTGAGTATAGATTGTCAAACTGTACCTTTAAATGTTGACTACTAATCCAACCAAAATTTTAAATGCAGTATTATAAAGCAATATTGACAGGTGAGAGAATGGATGGATGGAAAGTATATTGGGGTGGGCAGGGAAGGAAGTAAAAGTGAGCTAAAGCTTCACCTTCCATAGCAGTAAATAATACCTAATACTGGAAAAATCAAGAAGTAGCAATACACCCAGCCAATTTTGAGATGTACAGATATAGAACAACAACAAATTATCTGAAAATAAGTGGAAGTGTGTGCCTCTTGGTAATGGGAAATGAGGGAGGTGCAAGTATCATTGGCAGGGGCTGGTGTTCTTCACAATGAGCCTTATAGGACTATTTGACTCTCTAAACATGAAATGTGGTATTTGCTATAAAAACTTTTAATTTAAAAAATATCAAAAAGCCTGAAAAATAATTTTTAGCAAAGCTAAAGCAAATAGGAAGAGTAGTAACTAAACAGATTTATAGGAGTGTGTATCCCATTGCCTCTCTCTGAACCCTTCACTCATTCCTTTTGTTGAGTAGAGGTCACCCATAAAAATATAACTAGCAGCAGTAAAGCCAAGTCCCATCAAAACTAGTTATGTTGCCCTAACCGGTTTGGCTCAGTGGAAGAGTATCAGCCTGTGGACTGAAAGGTCCCAGGTTCGATTCCGGTCAAGGGCATGTACCTTGGTTGCAGGCACATCCCCAGTGGGAGATGTGCAGGAGGCAGCTGATCTATGTTTCTGTCTCATCGATGTTTCTAACTCTCTATCCCTCTCCTTTCCTCTCTGTAAAAAATCAATAAAATAAAATAAAAAACTAGTTATGTTTCTTGTGAGATTGACTAAATCTTTCCTCTGAAGAGCCCAGCTGTATTGAGCATATTAAGGATGGAATATTAAAAAGTATTAAAAAGTAATTGAAGTGTCCATATATATAAAAGGCTAATATGCTAATTGTCCAACTGTTCGACCATTTGACCGGTAGCTCTGATGCTCACTGACCACCAGGGGACAGACGCTCAACACACAGGCATGGAAACATGGAACAGACTGATAAATCTCAGAGGGAAGGGGCGAGGGGGGAGGGCGGGAAGAGATTAACCAAAGATCTTATATGCATACTAGAGGCCTGGTGCACGGATTCGTGCACCGGTGGGGTCCCTTGTCTGGCCTGCACCCTTTGAAACCCAGGAACCTCCGGGGGGGGGGGGGGGGGGGGGTGTTGGATTGCCGGTTTCAGCCCAATCCCAGCAGGCCAGGCCAAAGGACCCCACCACTGCACGAATCCATGCACTGGACCTGTAGTATAGAAATAAAAATAAGAAAATACAAAGAGCAAATGACATCAAATGGTACTTAAGACCAAGTCCCTGAATAATTCCCACAATATGTCATTATTTATCACTTCTGCCTTTTATTTCCTGAAAAATTCAAATACCCCTTCAGCATCTGAAGTTATCAAAAACCAGTTTATGCCACTTCATTCTACTAAAGTCATCTGAGTCTAGTTTGGGGAAGTATGTAATCAGGACTGTCCATGGCTTGATCTCCCTTAGATTTATGCTTTGCACTGTCTGTTGGAAGGCCAAATATTAACTTAAAATAATCACTCAGTTCTGATTCCTGCAGGTATTCTTTCTGATTCAACCTCTATTGGACCTTCAGGAATGGACTTGTGAAACACTAGTAATATCTAATTATTATATTAACTCCTTGTGCTCAAAATGTATCTATTATTGAACAGAAATTCAATATCATAAAAATCATTAGCCAGAGCCAAGAATATATCCTCACTCTCATTATGAGCTGGCTTATTGCTCTGTTTCGGGACTCCCTTTTCTGAGACTTAAAAAAATCTGGGCTTGCATCGCGCCTGCGCCAGCTGAGGGCGGTGGCTCCGGCTCGCGCTCCTGCCAGGCACCATCCGCCCCTCCGCGCTAGCGGTGTGGACGCTGAACTCAGCGGAGAACGCGGCTGAGAAATGGAGAGGAAAATGAAACTTTAAAAGTGGCAGCTATGCGGCAGATCCTAAAAGAACTATGGCAACATCAGGTGACTGCCCCGGAAGTGAATCTCAGGGGAGAGAAGAACCTGTGGAACACTGTGAACAGCACCTCCCAGAGGGTGTGCACCCCGAGGAGTTCGTGGCCATCGCGGACTATTCTGCCACCGATGAGACACAGTTTTCTGAGAGGAGAGAAAATTCTCATCCTGAGACAAACGACTGCTGACTGGTGGTGGGGCGAGCGCGCCGGTTACTGTGGATACATACCCGCGAACCACCTTGGGAAGGACCTGGAGGAGTGTGACCCCGAGGACACCTGGCAGGATGAGGAGTACTTCGGCAGCTACGGAACCCTGAAACTTCACCTGGAGATGTTGACAGACCAGCCACGAACAACTAAATATCACCACGTGATCCTGCAGAACAGGGCGTCCCTCAAAGACAAAGTGATTCTGGATGTCGGCTGTGGGACCGGGATCATCAGCCTCTTCTGTGCACATTATGCGCAGCCCAGAGCAGTGTACGCGGTGGAGGCCAGCGAGATGGCCCAGCACACGGGGCAGCTGGTCATGCAGAATGGCTTCGCCGACATCATCACCGTGTTCCAGCAGAAGGTGGAGGATGTGGTGCTGCCGGAGAAGGTGGACGTGCTGGTGTCCGAGTGGATGGGGACCTGCCTGCTGTTTGAGTTCATGATTGAGTCCATCCTGTACGCCCGGGATGCATGGCTGAAGGAGGGTGGGATCATCTGGCCGACCACTGCCGCACTGCACCTCGTGCCCTGCAGTGCTGACAAAGACTACCGCAGCAAGGTTCTCTTCTGGGACAACGCCTATGAGTTCAACCTCAGCGCTCTCAAATCGTTAGCAATTAAGGAGTTTTTTTCGAAGCCCAAGTATAACCACATTTTGAAACCAGAAGACTGTCTCTCTGAGCCGTGCACTATATTACAGCTGGACATGAGAACGGTGCAGATCGCTGAACTGGAGACAATGAAAGGCGAGCTGTGCTTTGATATCAAGAAAGCCGGCACTCTGCATGGGTTTACGGCCTGGTTCAGTGTCCGCTTTCAGAACCTGGAGGAGGAGGAGCCACAGCTGGTGCTGAGCACAGGTCCATTTCATCCCACCACCCACTGGAAGCAGGTGCTGTTTATGATGGACGAGCCCGTCCCCGTCCACGCAGGGGATGTGCTCACAGGCTCGATTGTGCTGCAGAGAAACCCAGTGTGGAGGAGGCACATGTCCGTCGCTCTGAGCTGGTCTGTCACTTCCAGACAGGACCCCACGTTGCAGAGAGTTGGAGAAAAAGTCTTTCCGATCTGGAGATGACAGTTGAAGTTCTCTTTGGGAAGCAGTGTGAGCTTGTTGGAGGAACGCACAGGAGCGAGGAGCTCACACCAGATGTGAACACTCCTTCTTGTGAAACCTGCAGATGCTCACTCTGCCTTGCAGGCGGTCACACCCTTCTCTGTGGCCCCACGACAAACACTCGGGCTGCCCTCGCCACTGTCACGGCCCGTGTCTGTCCTCTAGAAGTAGCTGTGTTTCCAGGTGTCCACAGTGCTGTCCACAGTGCCCACCTGTGGACAGGCTGGGGCACAGTGTTCCTAAGCTAGGTCTAGTTCCACACTCATAGGACGAGCGTCAACCTTGTACTCCTGTGAAGTGACTGTCGTGCATCATGTGTTACTGGTGTCCTTACTGCCCTCAGTTCATCCACTCACCATGCAGAACGTGGGGTTGCACAGGGCCGTGCAGGACCTGGGGTGGCAGTGCATGCGCTGGGCTCTGCATGAGGTAGTACCTTGTAGAGATGTCTTCCAAATAAATCGTGTTGGCACATAGTACATCTCAATAAATATTTTTAAATAAACGAAAAAAAAAATCTGGGCTTAGAGGAGAAAATAGTATTTATTAATTTTATTCTGACTTTAAAATATGAGACCAAAACATGAGCTTAATCAGCAGGGACCTGACATTAATTCTCTTTTATTGTGCATTTTCTCCATGCTAGCCACCATGTTAGACAATTTATATAATATTATCTCTAATTTAATACAAGTCTTCAAGATGGCTATTATATCTTCAATTTATAGATGCACACACTAAGGCTTTAAGCAATGTAATTTTCCCTGGAACACACAACAACCCACAGACACAGTGTAACCAGTTGGAATCCCATTTTCACATAAGTATCATTTTCCACTGCCTGGTAACAGAAAATTACGCCTACCCCAAAGTTGGTGCAATAATTAAATAGATAAAAAATAATACAACTAAAGCACTAAGACCAGTACTCTAAACATAGTATTTAATGCATGTTAGCTCTTAATGTGATTATTACTATCATTAGATATTTAATAAGCTAGTAAACTTACCTTCTTTCTATTTTCTCTTGTTCCTTGGCCAAAAAGAAGATACACAACATGCCTTTAAGTAGAAAGGGGTGGCTCCATGAAGGAATTCCAGTAAATGCTCCTCCGCCAGAACATTTCCAATGATCAGTGCACAGTTCCTGTAGCACAGAACTTGTTCTTAAAGTCACAACATGCTACTTAACAAGAGTTGGTACCCAGCACCTATTTCCTGCCTGGCTTTGTCTTTCAGTAGACGAGTACTGAAGAACTCAAACTGTTTCCTGGGAGTTGCCAGGACCAACACCAAAAATAAAGTGATGCTCATTAAAACCACTTACTCTTGCTCATTCCCTTTGCTCTACATCAGTGGTTCTCAACCTTGGCTGCACATTAGAATCACCTGGGAATCTTTTTAAAATCCTGATTTCTGGGCCTCATCCTCCGGAAATTCTGTTTCTTTGTTACTAATGTTGTGGCCTCACCCCATAACAAGAAACAGAATTTCCGGGGATGAGGCCCAGAATCAGGATTTTAAAAAGATCCCCAGATGATTCTAATGTGCAGCCAAGGTTGAGAATCACTGCTCTACACAGAGACTGAGTAGATTCCTAGCCCTCTTCAATTAGCTAGCTCATGGCACTGTTTTACTTAGATATAAGCACAATCGCAGTCAACTTACTTCTAGCAGGTGATGGACTGTAGTTATTAACTCCTTTAATGCAGTAATTCTCATCAAGAGCCTCTATATCCTCAACTGATTAACATTTCATGTACTTGTCTTACAATTTTCCCTCTGGCTCTCTCACACTTTTACGCATATTCTTAACACATTTAAATTCCTTCTCTTTATTCCTACCAAATACCTCCCAGTTACAGGTGTGTTTTCTTCCCCTTTTCTCCTCCCACGAGCACCTCCACGCCTGACTCTAGTTAAATTTTGATTGCTTTTCTGAGTCAGTTCCTTACTTCCTTCCCCGAGGCTGTTTGTGGATGCACAGCTGCTCATCTCCTCCTCCTTCTCCTTTTTAGGCCTCTCTTGGAATTTCTTCTAACAATAATGTGAGAAGGAAGTTCTTCTGTCTCCTCCTCAAGTGTCTGCCCACAGGAGAGATAAAAAGAAAGGCTCACAATCTGGGAAACAACACTTTGTTACCACTCTGCACAACTATTTACCTTGATCCTGAGGGCACATGAATGAGCATAGATATAATTCT
Source organism: Myotis lucifugus (assembly GCF_000147115.1). Taxonomy (NCBI): domain Eukaryota; kingdom Metazoa; phylum Chordata; class Mammalia; order Chiroptera; family Vespertilionidae; genus Myotis; species Myotis lucifugus. The sequence goes on along the minus strand of NW_005871057.1, from coordinate 1,347,990 downwards.
TCTGATATTACAAAGCAGCACTATAATATGCCCCTCAGAAGATCCACATGTGCATACATTCATTCATCAATACATGCATCCATCCAATAAAAACACCTGACTTGCCTGCTATGTGCTAATCACTGTGGTGGATACCAAAGATACAAAGGTGAATCAGAGGGAGACTGGATGGGGAGAGGAAGGTCCAGACTAGGACCAAGAGCCAGTTAAGACAACATGGCGGTAGTTCAGGCAAGAGATGATAAGGTGCTGTTGAACCCAAACAGTGGCAGTGGAGCTAGGAAGCGGGGACAGAGACAGTAGTTGTAAGGAGAGTGTAACAGAAGGATGTGGGTATTTATTTAGCACCACTCTTCCTAGGGGAAATTTTTCTGTTATTTTTCTTCATTTCTTTTGCCTAATACTTATTTTGTGTTACTCAGTTGGATTCTCTTGTGTCCTTCTTAGCAGTTTTAAACCATTCCTGAGATAAAATGTATTGTTTAGAAAGGCATTACTCATTCACTCACTTCTCCTTAGAGTCCATGAATCCACAGTCTATAAATGGGTCAAAGAGGAGAATGAGGTATCCAGTGAGCACATAAAAAAAAAAAAAAGAAAAAAAGAAAAGAAGAGATGGTTCTCATTTTCAGGTAGGGAAAGAGAAGGAACTAGCGAAGGAGACTAGAAAGAGACTAGAAAGAAATTGTGAGATGACCCCGAGAGAACTGTACCATAGAAACCAAGGAAGGAAAGTGGATTGTGGGTCAACCACTGGAGAGAGAGAGAGAGAGAGAGAGAGAGAGAGAGAGAGAGAGAAAGAAAGAGAGAGAGAGAAAGAGAGAGAGAGAGAGAGAGAGAGAGAAAGAGAGAGACCATTAGATTGGATAATTAGGAGATAATGGTCAGAAATATCAATTTCATTGGCCTGGTCAAGTCAGTTGCCTGACTCCTAAAGAACGTGCCAAGACAGAAAATAAAGGCAACTTATATGAGGCATTTGACACAGAAGGGAACAGGAAATATGAGGAGGCAGCCAGAGATCATGGCTTGTGATCAGGGATGAAGTGGCTTTTTTATATAGACGAGAATTGGGCATGTTAAGACTGCAGAGAAGGACTGAATTGAGAGAACAGGAATTAACAAACACACAGCAAAGGCAGTAAGAAGCAGTGGGTCAGGTTTTAGGTGATTGAAGGCTCGGGGAAAGACTGAATTAAAGATTTCAGAGGTGGTGCTGATTGGGCCCAGTAGGTAGCCATGTGGGTAATTGGGACGTGGGAAGGTCAGGAAGCTTTGACACTAAAATACTGAATTTATCAACCACATAGAAAGTAAAGTCACTGGAGATCATGGCATGACTCGGAAGACAGATCCAGATGCCTCAACAAATGACCCCAATTGTATGACAGCCAGAACAAGGTCAGATGGTAGTATGAACAGAAGGCAGAGTCCAAAATGAAAGGGGGTTTTGTGTAAAGGTGAAAGAGAGATAGTTTGCCAGGGATGATGGCAATAGTAGGGGCAGTCCAGTGCTGCCATGGAGCCCATGGGCTCTGGACCAGGGAGGCAATGTTGAAGCAGTGCCCATGTGTCATCTCTGTAGGAGAGGCGTGGAGGAGGAACCCAGCCAGAGGAAAACTGAACTTCAGGGCAAAAGGGTGGGAGGTTAACTGACACTCTAATATTTACTGCTTGGAGAAAGGTTAGAGATGGAGGGTAGAGGAGAAAAGTTCATATTCATCCATCCCTCTTTTCCTTGAAAAAATGAAGATGCCCACAACACACACAAGCCCCAAAATACATACATAGGTACAAGGTTAAGGATGTTAAGCCTGGAAAGTGGATCTGAAATGATGAAGAAATGAAAATGTTGCAGAAGTCCTAAGAAAAACCAAGCGATGCTTTAAAGTGGAGGGACACTGTTTTAATTATGCCAGTGGACTCCAGGAATAATTTCCAAATCAGAGTGAAGAAACATGCAGAGAGCCTGTCTATATATATCCCGCTGGGGTCTTTGTCTTGCAGATATGATTCCTCCCCCTTCCCTGGGCTTAAAGGAAGGCCCCCAGGTGTTGGGGGTTCCCAGGTCATATCCCATGATCTGTCCTGGGGCCAGTGATAATGACCTCCCCCTACCCACCCACCCACCTCCACCCCCCCACCCCCAACCCCCACCCCCGCAGTGCATTGTTCACAGTTTTTATGGCCTGACAGGCCTTGCAAGACCAGTTTCCTCCTCAAAAACATCTCCCAACACAAAAAACAGCAGCTGCCTCAGTGTTTACCATGGCATGACCCATTCCAAGAATAAGGCATCTAGAAGGGTTCAGCAGTCTGGAGAAGGCACTGTGCGTAAATTAAATAAGAGTCCAGAGACGAAACATAATTTTGAAAGGCATTATAGGGAGTCAGAGAAGACTTAGCTAAAGGAACTAAGTTCTCCTTGTCTCAGGACCCCTTGCTATTTATTAACACAAATTGTCCTAAGGCAAGGTGGAGATATACACTTCAAAGGGTAGGGTTAGGTACAGAATCCATTGTCAGATTGGGGGAATTTGCCTATGGCTGTTCAGGTGTTTGGCCAACAGGGGGCAATAACATGTAGATTGAGATGCCCTTAGCTGTCTGGCAGCAAGCAATCATCCCTTTTCAGGTTTGGGGAAATGCTCTTGCCACTCCAGATGATTCAGCCCTTGCTGACATGCTGGAATTGGCTTCCGGCACAAGAAACTTCTCTTTATTCTGCAGAGGAAGAAGAGAGATGGGTGAATAAGATGACCTCATTGCCAGTGAGTGTCCAATGTGTCAGTGAGGGGGTGGGGGAAACAATGCTTTTAAGGCATTAGCAAATAATAAATTAATAATTAGAGACACAGGACACCCAATTCTTTTTTTCTTCCTTTTTTTAAAGAGCTCATGGGAATGAACTGCGTGAAGAGCCCTATTATCACCCCTGGGGAAGAAAGCCTGAACTTCTCTGTATCCTTTCATAAATCAAAGGATATCAAGTATACTTGATTGTCTTGCTTTTAACTTATTTTTTTATTAGTTTCTTTCATGTTGTGCAGCTAAAGAAAATACCTATTAGCAGCTACAGTCACTTTGATGTTATAATAATTCTCAGAGAACATTTATAAGTGAGACAGAAATCCATTAATGTTTCACATGGGATTCAAACTCTTGGGCAATTGGGGCAAGAGGAGAAATCCAAGTGATAAAATATTTCTGTAAAAATCATTTTGTATTGCATGCTGTCACACTTACACCTTATGGAGTTTTAACTCGGCGCTTTGAATATTGCACCATCTGGGTAGCAGCCAGATTGACACAATAGATCTTAATGCCTCTAAGTTAACAAGTCGGTAGTTATTTGCCAACTAAATTTTCAATTGGTTACATCAATTTTTGCAACAAAAAAAAGTAGAATTCTACATTTTTACAGCTCTTTTCCTCATAATGAATAGTGTGTGTTCAATGCAATATCAAGCTCTGCCCGTTTTGCTTTAATTTTTTACATTTGTACAATTTTCTAAGTGTGTAATTTTCTAAAAAGCTCACGAATGGACTGTTGCAATGGTTACTTCCATCAGACTCAATGTGCATTATAAAAACAATTATGATACTTAAAACACTACTGTCTTCCCTTCACCACGACAACCCACTTCCAATTTAGACTCTGGAACAGGCAAACTGCTCTAAGATTGCTATCTTATACATTTAATTTATAATAGTGATGTTTTCCCATCATTATCATCTAATTTTTAAAACTATAAGTATCTATTGAATACATGGCTCAAAGTAGAAACAATCATTTAAAATGGATTTGCTTAAATACTCCTGAAAATTAAAAAGTAAAACCTATTATGTTCATTGACATTTTCTGCTACCAAAGTGCAGCACTTCAAAACTAAAATCTGAACCATGTATGTATCATCTATAATAAAAAAAGGGTAATATGCTAATTAGACTGGACATCATTCCAGACATCCTTCCTGACGAAGCCAGGGCCAGAGGGAAGCCAGCCCGGGTCCCGGGTGACAGAGGGAAGCCGGTGACAGAGGGAAGCCGGTGCCAGCAGCCGGGGGAAGGAAGGCCTACTCTTGCACGAATTTTCGTGCATCGGGCCTCTAGTGATTTAAAAAGAAATTAGACATAAAAGTTTTTATGGTATTTAAATAAACATTTTCTGATCCACCATCTCTTGCCTGCCCAATCACTCTCTGATACACAACCACCCCACCCATCACTTTATCTCTACTTCCTTTTTGATTAGCAGCAAAATCTGATAATGTTTTCTTTTATGTCTTACTGCACTGGTATCATGCTACAGATAAGAGTAAACATTAGAAGACCATACACACTCCAAAAATACTTTTAAAATTCTTTCTCATTTTTCTAATACTTTTATGGGAATTTTACATTAAATATTGAATCTATACCATTTAATTTATAATGAATGTGAGCTAGAGTTCTAGTTTCCTTACTTCCTTCTTTTTTTTTCCAAATGTCAATTACTCCAACATCATGTATGAAATAACACATTCTTTCCCCATTTATTTTTAAATATATTTTTGTTGATTTCAGAGAGGAAGGAAGAAGGAGAGAGAGTGGGGTTGTGGCCTAATATCTGTATTTTTCTAAATATGTTTTCATTGATTTTAGGAAGAGAGGAAGGGAGAATAGAAAGATAGAAATATCGATGAGAGAAAAACATCAGTCGGCTGCCTCCTGCATGCCCCTGACTGGGGATTTAGTCTGCAACCCGGGCATGTGCTCTGATGGGGAATCGAACCTCATCTTCCTGGTTCAGAGGTCAGCTCAACCACTGAGCCATGCTGGCCAGGCCTCCCATTTATTTTAATGGCACCTTTATTATAAATTAAATTCTGTCATTAATAATAGTTTGCACTTTCATAGCACAATAGGTGAGACATTGTTCTAAATACTTTACACATGCTGACCTTATAGCAACTCTATGCAGTGTAGACCACTTTATCACCATTTTATACAGTGGTTCTCAACCTCGGCTGCACATTAGAATCACCTGGGAATCTTTTTAAAATCCTGATTTCTGGGCCTCATCCTCCGGAAATTCTGTTTCTTTGTTACTAATGTTGTGGCCGCACCTCATAACAAAGAAACAGAATTTCCCGGAGGATAATCCCCAAAATCAGGATGTTAAAAATGATCACCAGGTGATTCTAATGTGCAGCCAAGGTTGAGAACCACTGATTTTATAGATGAGAAATTTGAAATGAATAAGAATTTTCCCAAGGTGACACGCTACCCTGCTCCCATCTGCCACATACACCTTGTCCTGAACTCTGTTCTGTCCCATTAGCAGTCCCTCAGCTGATATCACACTTTCAATCACTGTAGTGTACAGTACATTTGACATCTAGGTAACATGCCCCTCATTGTTCTTTTTCTGTTTCTTGCTGTTCGATAAATCATAACATAAATTTCACCATTAACTTGACATGTTAAAATACATTTTAAAATATACTTTAATGGAATTGTATAAAATTTACAAATTTGGGGGAGTTTACAACACTGAGTTTTCCCATCCAGCAACATGCCAAGATTCTTCATTTACCTGGATCTTATTTTTGTGCCCTTCAATGAAATGTTGTGGTTTTCTTCACATAAGCTTCACACATTTCTTGCTAAATTTATCCGTAGGCATTATCTAGTTTACAATATTTTTCATTATATTTCCCATCTCTCACAGATTAAAACATTAATCAGAAAGTTCATGATTTTTGTATATTTCTCTCACATCTTACTGAATTCTCTAATTTGTTTCTAATACATTTTCAGTTGATTCATTGTATTTTGAGGCATCTAATTATATCTTCTGTAAAGAAATTTAATTGTTTGTTTCTTTCCAATATTTGTACTTCTTTGTTTTGCTTTGATTAAAACCTGAAAACAATATTAAATAAGGTAAGGGAGGAAGTATTGGTTGTCCTTCAGTATATTTTCTTCCTCTATAGGAAACCCTAGGTTTTAGATGAGCAACAAAGCTACTCAAAATAAAGGCTAGTTTCCAGCATTCATTGCAACGAAGGGTGGCCATATGGCCAATTACCGGCCAATGCCTTTAAAAACAGCAAATACTACATTGGCCTCTTTTTCTTTATTCATTGTCCTTTGCTCTATCTTCCTTAAATGCAGATATGGTATCTCAACTTGAGTTGTCATCTTAAAATCTGAGAATGGAGACCACACCCGAAGTGACAGAATGAATCTGGGTACCTAAAGAAGGGCCCCTAGATTCAACCCACTTTACCATTCTTAGCTGCCTTTCTACAGTTTTCTTGAACAAGAGAAGAGAGAGAACTAAAACCAAACCGAATCCTAATAGATACAATTGTGAGAGTGAGGACCAACCTTTTTCCTGAACATGGTGGAAACACTACTTGTGTGGCACTGCTTAGTACAGCGGTGGGCAAACTTTTTGACTCGAGGGCCACAATGGGTCAACTTAATAAGGTTTCCTTCTAACTCTAATTTACAAAAAAAAAAAATAAAAAATTACCACTTTAAAAAACATGACTATTAAGCATTTATTTAGATCAGCATTACCCAATAGAACTTTCTACAGTGATATAAATGCTTATTTATATTAGTGCTAATGCCGTAGCCACCAGCCATACGTGGCTATTGAGTACTTGAAATGTGGCTAGTGGGAATAAAGAAGAAATGTTTTAATAATTTAATTTCAACTGGAAGAGCTAATGTGGCTAGTGTCTGCCATGTTGGAAAGAGCAGATCTGGATGATCATACAGGAATTCTCTTTTAATCTAGTAATATAAGATATTGAAATAATAGATATAGTAATGCTAAACCATCTTCCATTTCTGGAACAAAATCTACTTGACAATGCTCTATTTAAATTGCTAATATTATTAATGTAATAAGATGAAGAAAACTGCATTCACCAGGATTCTTAGAGAAAGCATTATATTTGTTCAGAAGAAATGTTTCATAAGTCTCTTAGGATGGTACATAAGACCTTGAGGGGAATGTGCAAACAACAAAGATAATGAAATTTGCCCTCCATAATGAAGAAGCATGGAACTTTAAGTTCCAACCAAAAAAACTGAAAGTGACAGAAGGGAGCCAGTGAGGCTGAGGACTGCAGGAAGAAAGAATGAGAGAAAAATATAAAACACTAGTAGCCCTGTGCATGAATCTGTGCGCGAGTAGCTCACTGCCCCTTGCCTCAGCTGGCCACCATACCCACCATTGCTGGGAGCTCTCCGCTGCTGGTAGCTCGCTGCCCCGACCTCCTGTAGCTCTCTGCCCGCTGCCCCGCCCTCCTTAGCTGTCCACCACTTGTAGATAGGCCGTGACATTACAGTGTCCTGGCTAATTTGCATATTCCTCTATTATTATATTAGACTAGAGGCCCGGTGCACAAAATTTTGTGCACTCAGGGGGGGGAGAGTCCCCAACCCGGAGTTGGGCCCTCTTCGCAGTCGGGGACACCTCGTGAAGATAAGAT
>NW_005871057.1:1337539-1340072 GCF_000147115.1 Myotis lucifugus | reverse complement strand
TTTTATTAGTGTAGATTACTGACACCACTTACAAGGAAGAAGAGAAATTTCCAAGTGAGGATTTTTCTGCAATATTCTATATACCATGTACTATAATTCCTCCTTTAGTCCCCACAAATTTTCAGTAGAGTTCACAAAAATCATTAATACTAATAGTGTGTGGAGGGGAGGGTATTTATTGATATGTTCTCAGATAGTCTATTTCTCTGTCTTTCCAGACATATGGCAGGATTTAATATCCTCAATCTCTTAAAATTGTGATTTGCATTGACGACTAAATATAAGTGAAAGTAACATGGATTATTTCTAGACAGAAGCTTTCAGTGGCCATGCATAGTTTTCTACATTTCCTTTTCCCTGTCACAGCTACTAGCCATGTTTCAGTGAAATTTCTGAAAGCCTATGTCCCTGAATGAGGACTATATACAGCATACCCACAGTCAACCTGTGATAAACATAGTGTGAGCAGAAAATAAATCTTTGTTGTTAGGCCACGAAAATGTTTAGATTGTTACTGAAGCATAACCTGGTCTATCCTAACTGATATGGAAATTGATAGCTTATAGTACAATGCTGCTGTATTAAACTTTTTGGCATTGGACTAAGGAATGGGAAGTAGGTGGTAAAGAAAACATTGTTGAAGCTTGAAAAGATTAAAATCTGCTATAGAGTGAGAAATCATGTGGTACTAGGCAAGGCAAACAAATATGAGAATTATGTCCAGAAAAGAATTGTGGTTACACCTATTGGCACATTGGAGCTGACTGAAATAAAATAAGGAAGAAACCATTGATGTTTTTGAGAGATTTGTGCGGCAAAAGTACCACCTACCTGGGCCAAACTGATTATGACTGTTCTATACTTAAGACAGCAATAGGCCCCAATCTTACCAGCATATTGAACAGGATATGAACCAATAAAGCTGCTTGCTCCAATGAAGGGCATGGTTCCAGATGCCCCCTTCAGATATGACCAAAGAGAATAATGGAAAAGAAAGAATCTCTTAGGGGTAGAAACTAGGAACAGTGGAAAATAATGAATGATCAAGGAAGCCAAATCAGGACTTGATCAGGAATAATCCCAGAAACGGGGATATTTTCCTATTACCCAACCTCTGTGTGCATTGATTATGTGAGGGACAGATGACATTTTAGTTCACACAAGTTTCCAGATCAAAAGAAGCCACATTTAGGCCTGACAGAGACTACTAGGCATTACCTCCTTCTTAATGAAGCAGTCATGTATACCACCCGGAGATCCTGGACCTTGAGTCTGGTGTTATTACACCTTGGGAATTTTGAGTAGCTTCCCTTGGAGATGGGCACCATTATATTTTTAATGTAGAAAACAGTGAACCAAATAATTGGTGTCTAGAAAGGAGTTTTCTGGTAATCATTAGGACTGTTTGCAAATATGCCAGTCCTTCCTATTTCCAGGATTAAGTTAGAATAGCTTTACTCAATCTTTAAAAGTTTGATGCAGACATGTGACTTGCCTTAGCCAAAGATATCTAAAGAAATTATGTATATGATCTCTGTGACAATGCATTAAGAGCCAGAATATGATCCCACATGTTTCTTCCTATGGTAGCCGCCACTACATAACCTTTCAAATGCTTGACACTCTGAAAGCCTGTATCCCTGATTGAGCAAATCCCCAGATGGCCCTTAGTAGTAAGAAAGAAATAAGCTTTCATTGTTTTAAACTATTAAGAATTTGTGTTATTTGTTACCATACAAAAACTTGTCTATCCTGACAGGTATAATGTGATTGAGTTTTCTGAGTAAAACAGAGAAAGGGGTGAGTTCTGCAATGAATGGTGCAGGCACAAAGAGAGTCATCCTGTGAGGACAAGGACAAAGATATCTTCTGGGTTACGTTCAAGACATATCCATCTACACTCAAACATATTGTTTTCTTTTTGTGCTATGCTTTTTCAGTTTTTAGGTCAGAGTTATGCTAGCCTTATGAAATGGATAGACAAATTTTGTGGGGTTATTTTTTCTGTGCTTTGGAATAGTAAAAAAAACAAAAGAATAATCTGTCTCTTAATTACATTTTAAGTTCACCTATAAAACCATTTTGGTCAGAAGTATTTCACTTGTAAGTAAAAGATAATTAAATGAAGCTAACTTTAGCAAAAAAATTTAAAGAAATATTTTGCTCTATGTACAGGAAAGACACTAGGGACTTGAACAATGTTGGAACCTCTTTTCTTTCTTTCTCTTTATTTATATGTCTGTGTCTAAGTTCTGTCTGTATGTCTGGGTATGTGTGTCTGTCTCTCTAAGTCTCCATCTCTCAGTTAGAGAGTTTCTGATTGTGTGTCTGTCCTGTGTCAGTATCCCTGCCTCCATCCATCTCTTTCATCTATCTATCTATCTATCTATCTATCTATCTATCTATCTATCTATCTCCTTCCTCTCTCTCCTCTCTCTCTCTCACCTGCCCATCTCCCATTGTACATGGGCTTAATTCATGTGGGACAGGGAATTTGACCATACTCAGTTCCAGCTTACATCACCTCTGTTTA
>NW_005871057.1:1327168-1337117 GCF_000147115.1 Myotis lucifugus | reverse complement strand
CCAATAACAGTAGATATCTACTAAAAAAAAAAAAAAGGCCTTAGCTGGGGAGGCCTTAGCTCTTTGGCAACCTTTTCAATTGCCTTCACAGTCATTGGTATATTCAGGTTTTCCACTTGAGTCAATTTTGATAATTTATGTTTTTAGAAAATCACCTATTTCATCTAGATTTTCAAATTTATAGGCAAAAAGTTGAACAGGCTATTCCTCACAATGTCCAGCAAAGTGAAAGCCAATGGCATAATGCCGAGGGCAACTCTGTAAAAGCAATTCTCTGGAGAACTAAAACAAAAGTATTTCAGGCTACAGCTCTCTCTTGGTTTAGCTTAATCCAGGAATAAAATTGAGTGTGTCTAGAGAATGGATGGGCTGCATATCCTTCAGGCAATTCTCCATATATATTACTTTTTACAACTGAGTTTTTGATAGGTACTGGGCAGCAGAAACTTCTAGGTTATAACCCCTGACAAGAACTTGGAGTACAAATTATTTTACAATGCTCAATTTCACATGACTCCTTAATCAATAAAAATATAGAAAGTTGACATTTTCATATGGAAGTTGAGACATCTAAATGGGACATATGTCTGAAGAGAAGAGACCTCAGGGCCACACAAAAGTAGGTTCACAGAATAAGTACTCACGGACAGGGCCAAGCTGTTCTCAGGACAACTGAACAGCTGAACAAAACACAAGATAGAATGATAAACAGAATTTTGTGAGAGCTGGAAGGAGCTGACGTACCACTATCAGAGGGTATGGATATGGCAGGTGAAAAGAAAAATGTTGTAAACATTTTGTTGAGAAAGTGGTAGTAGATATGGGCTTTGTAAGAGGAAAGGGATTTCAATGGGCAGAAGGTAAGCAGGGTCAAGAAAATTCCATGAACATGTCTTTTTAAAAAATTTCTTTATTGATTAAGGTATTACATATGTGTTCTTATCCCCCCCCCCATTGCCCCCCTCCCCGCCCCCACTCATGCCCTCACCCCCCTGGTGTTTGTGTCCATTGGTTAGGCTTATATGCATGCATACAAGTCCTTTGGTTGATCTCTCTCCCTTACCCCCACCCTTTCCTACCTTCCCTCTGAGGTCTTGTATAACATATTTCTTTAGAGTTTAGGGAATGTATAGAGGGATAAAACAAAGGTTGGATGAAAAGATGAACCAAACTATTGTCCAGCTACTGTGATTTAAGAAAGTCCAAACTAAATACTGAATAAGTGCCCCGAGAGACAAAAGGCCCCACATGTCCCAACTCCAGCTGAGCTCCCAGTTGAATTCAGCCACATAAATGATCCCAGATATTGTCACAGAGGAAAAGTGCAGCTGACCCCTGCCTGAATTGAAATTAACATAGAAAAATAATAAACTGTTGCAATTTTAAGCTACTAGATTTGTATATGGCTAGTTCTCTTAGGTCAGGGGTAGGGAATGTCTGGCCTGCGGGCCATATATGGCCTGCAAAATCATTTGGTCTGGCCCTGCCAAGGCGTTAAGGGTGAGTTAATTAAATGTTTGACCAAATACAGAATAGTAGACTCATTTTTTAATTGATAATTTGTATGGCCCTCAGATGATGTTATAAATATCCAAATAGTCCTTGGCAGAAAAAAGGTTCTCCACTCCTGTTTTAGGTATATGTCCAGGTCTGCAACTGCTTGCTCGGGCTTGTGTCACCCTTATAACTAACTAGAGGCCTGATGCACAAAATTGGTGCAAATAGGCCTTCCTTCCCCCGGCTGCTGGCACCCACTTCCCTCTGGCACCCAGGACCCGGGCTTCCCTCGCAGCCCCGGCTTCATCTGGAAGGTCATCTGGAAGGACGTCTGGTCTAATTAGCATATTACTCTTTTATTATTATAGATGTGAGGAATATAATGGTCAGAATTCTGAATCTAGACCATCCTTCAAAAAGGACCCATGAATTTTTTTCTTCTTTGAGAAAAAGCACAGACACTAAATTGCTATATATCTGGGGATAAGGCCTGAACTGTGTACCTTTGGAGTAGATCCAAGATAGCGGTAGATTAGTGGAAGCTATACTCACCTCCTCCCAGAACCAAATTGGAATTAAAACTAAATTATAGAACAACCATCCTGCATAAGCAACTGAAGACTAGCTGAAGAGAAGACTTATAACCAAGGATTCATAGAAGCCAACATTGAGACTGGTAGAAAGGGTGAGACACGAAAAGGCCTGTCCTGCTCCCACAAGTGACGGCTGAAGTTCCAGAGCGATATCTCAGCTGCAGGTGCGGGGGAAGGTTCCCCCTAATAAGTGTGGGATCTAAACCCCAGTTCACATAGCATCTGTCTGTGAAAAGCAGCAAGGTTTCTGTCCTTCAAGGAGAGACAAGAGTCCACTAGAGACACAAGTACCCTCTTAAAGGGCCAACACACAAATTTCTTGTGCAGCCATACACCCTGGGCTCTGGCAGAAGAGGGAAGAATGAACTAGAGTCATGTGAGGAGAGTTTGTGTTTTGTGGCTCTGGGAGGAAAGCTAAAGGGTCAGTCGCCAGGATCCCTGTGCTGAGTCATTCCCCCATATTGCAGACACCATCTTTTTGGGTGGAGCACTCCCTTCCATGCAGCTTCAGCCTGGGGGAAAGCAATAGCTCCACTCTCTGGAATACATCTTGCCCCACCCTTTGGAGCTTATACCCTGTTGAGGAGTACAGCCAGAGACTCTTTCAGTGACTGAACCTAATTGACAGCTGGCAGGCATAGGCAGTTAGAGGTGGATCATGGGGTGCTTTGGAATTTTGGGAGACCTGCTCCTGGGCCCAGTGCTGGTCAAAGCTGACCTTGGTGCTCAGCTTGGTCCTTCTTGAGCACACACGGGCCCAACAGAAGCAGCCACAAACTTTGGATCACAGGTAGCACCAAACAGGTTGTGAAGAGCCAGTCACAGGCAGTGTCTCTCCTTAGAGATCCAGAAACAACACACCCAGTGCCCAACTTTAGACAACAATAGAGCAAGTTAACATAAGTTTCACAAGCAGCATGTCCAAAGGAGAATCTCAGCAGCCACCTGCACAGCAGCTTATACACTGTGGTATGGGTTGAATCTCTCAGTCAGCCAGCCTGAGGGTAGATCCCATGCATGAATGGACCAATAGCAATCAAGACTCAATTACAACAGGAGAGCCCACATAACCCCACAAGGTATTATCCCAGAGCACCCAGCTTAGGTGATCAAGGAGACTGCACCACTGGACCCCAAAGGACACCTACTACCTAAGGCTACCCCACAAAGATTTGGAATCACAGCAGATCTATCTAATACATAGAAATAAATACAAAGATGCAGCTAAAACAGGGGAAATCTCTATAAAAAGAGCTAAATGAAATGGAGCAAGAAATTTGTCAAATATAGAGTTCAAAGTAGTAATTATAAGGATGCTTAACAGCATGAAAAAAGACATAGAAACTATAAAAAAGGACCAATCAGAATGGAAGAATACAACATATGAAATGAAGACTACACCGGAAGGAATAAACAGGAAATTTGATGAAGTAGAGGACTGAATTAATGACTTGGAAGACAAGGTAGGAAAAAACACCCAACCAGAGCAGCAAACAGAAAAAAATATTTTTTTAAAATGAGGATCATTTAAGGGACCTTTTGGATAACATGAAGAGCATCAACATCCACATCATAGGAGTACCAGAAGGAAAAGAAAGAGAATCAGGAATCAACAACCTATTTGAAGAAATAATGACCAAAAACTTTCCTAACTTGGTGAAGAAAAAAGACACACAAGTCCACACCAAGACACATAATAATTAAAATGGCAAAGGGTAAAGACAAAGAGAGAATCTTAAGAGCAGAAAGAGGAAGACAGTTACCTAAAAGGCAGCTCCCATAAGATTACCAGCTGATTTCTCAACAGAAATATATCAAGCTAGAAAGGATTTGTATGAAATATTAAAAATGATGAAAAGCAAGGACCTATAACCAAGACTACTTTACCCAGCAAAGCTATCATTTAAAATTGAGGGATAAATAAAGAACTTTCCAGATAAGAAAAAGCTAAAACAATTATCACCAAACCAGTATTACAAGATATGTTAAAGGGCCTGCTTTAAGAAGAAGAAAAAGAAGAAACACAGAACATCTACTTATATAAAAACCCTGGGTGGTGTTCATCACGACCGGGTCTGGCGACCAAGCAGAAGGAAATCAGTCCTGCAGGGGTTGTCTTGGCAATGGCTGCGCCCTCCCCCGAGCTGTTTCCTGGAGCTGTTTCCGGTGAGGGCAGGGTTTGAGGCAGGAACCCGCCCTTGGAGTGTGGACCCACTGAATCCTGGGTCGTTTTGCCAAGGGCTGCACCCTCCCCAGCTGTTTCCCATGTGGCCTGAGGGAAGAACCCACCCTCGGAGCACCAGGAATGCCCAGCAGCAGTCAGTCCTGGGTCGCTGAGGTGGAGGCCACGCATGGTAGAACTCTGGGTCTGGCCCAACAGGGGCATTGCCGACCTTCAAACCAGACCCTGACAGTAGAAAGGAGGGAGCCCCATTCCTCACAGAACCCGCTGTTGGATAGCTTGCTGTCAGTGCCCTGCCAGCCAGGAACCCCATTCTCCTGCACCCCGGACCCTGACAGGAGGGAGGAGGGAGCCCCTTTCCTCACGTAATCAGCTCCTTTTGTTACTGTTTATTTATTAATAAATTTATATATTATTTTCATATACATTTTACTAATTTCCTTTCATCTCTCACACTTCTATTATAGAGAAAGGACAAACAGCAATATTAAAATATCTCTGCTAATTAATTCCCTTTTTAAAAATATATTTTATTGATTTTTTACAGAGAGGAAGGGAGAGGGATAGAGAGTTAGAAACATTGATGAGAGAGAAACATTGATCAGCTGCCTCCTGCACACTCCCCACTGGGGATGTGCCTGCAACCAAGGTACATGCCCTTGACCAGAATCGAACCTGGGACCCTTGAGTCTGCAGGCCGATGCTCTATCCACTGAGCCAAACCAGTTATGGTAATTAATTCCCTTTTAATGTGCACAAATTTCGTGCACCGGGCTACTAGTAGTTAAAATAACAAAATGGTAATAAATATGTACCTATCAATAATCACTTTAGATGTAAATGGCTTAAATGCGCCAATTAAAATACATAGGTTAGCTGAATGGATAAGAAAACAAAACCCATATATATGCTGTCTATAAGAGACCCAAAGAATCAAAAATATACACAGACTAAAGGTAAATGTATGAGAAAAGATATTCCATGCAAATGGAAATTTTTAAAAAGCTGGGGTAGCCAGAGGGAGGGCCAGGGAGGGTGGAAGGGAACAGGGAGAGGTCAACCAAAGGACTTGTATGCATGCATATAAGCATAACCAATGAACACAGACACTAGGGAGGTGAGGGCACGAGCAGGGAGATTTGGTGGGGGGGAGGGCAATCGGGGAATAAGGACACATATGTAATACCTTAATCAATAAAGAAAAAGATACAAAAGAACTATATCTGTCCAAAACTATATTAAAAACATATACATTATGATATAAAGGTAACTAAATTATTAATAAAAATTTAAACAAAAAAAAAGCTGGGGTAGCAAAACTTATATCTGACAAAATAAACTTTAAAACAAAGGCTATATAGTAAAAACCAAAAAAAGCACATTACGTAATGATAAATGGAGCAACCCAACAAAAGGATACAACTCTTGTAAACATTTATTCACCCAACATAGGAGCACCTAAATATGTAAAGCAAATCTTGATGGACATAAAGAGACATACAGTCATAGTAGGGTATTTTAACACCCCATAGGCATCAATAGATAGATCTTCCACAAGCAAATGGTGACCTTAAATGACACACTAGATCAAGTGAATTTAATTGATATCTTCAGAGCATTTTACCCCAAAACAGCAAAACATACATTCTTTTCAAGTGCAAAGGAACATTTTCTAGAATAGACAACCTGTTAGGACACAAAACAAGTTTTAATAAATGTAAGAAGATTGAAATCATATCAAGCATTTTCTCTAACCATAATGATATTAAACTAGAAATCAATCACAAGAAAAAAACTGAAAAGCACACAAAAAACATTGAGACTAAATAAAATGTTACTAAAAACATGAATGGATTAACAATGATATCAAGCACTATATCAAATGATACCCTGCAACAAATGAAAATGAGAACACAACAACCCAAAATCTATGGGACACAGTGAAAGCAGTCCTAAGAGGAAAATTCATAGCAATATAGGCCTATCTCAAGAAACAAGGAAAAGCTCAAATAAACAATAAACTTTACACTTAAATAAACTTGAAAAAAAAACACAACAAAGCCCAAAGTGAGTATAAGGAAGGAAATAGTAAAAATTAGAGCAGAAATAAACAAAATATAGTCTAAAAAAAAACAATACAAAAGATCACTGAAACCAAGAGTTGGTTATTTGAAAAGTTAAACTAGAATTGAAAAATCTTTAACCAGACTCATCAAGAAAAAAAGGGATAGGACCTAAATAAATAAAGCAGAAATGAAAGGGGAGAAGTAACAACTGACAACAGAGAAATAACAGATTGTAAGGAAATATTATGAACAACTTTATGCCAACAAATTGGACAATCTGAAAGAAATGGATACATTCCTAGAAACATACAACCTTCCAAAACTAAGTCAAGAAAAATCAGAGAATCTGAATAGACAGATTATAACTAGTGAAACTGAAGCAGTAATAAAAAAGAAAATCACCTCCCAAAAAACAAAAGTCTTGGACCAGATGATTTCTCAGATGACTTTTACCAACATTCAAAGAAATAACACCTATGTTTCTCAAACTATCCCAAAAAATTCCAAGAAGAGGAAAAACTCCCCAAGCTCATTTTTGCCTAATCCCAAACCCAGATAAAGACACTACAAAGAGAGAAAATTATAGGCCAATATCACTGATGAACATCGATGATAAAATTCTCAACAAAATATTAGCAAGCCAGACCCAGCAATACCTTTTTAAAAAATGATACATTTCCTTGGCCATTATGGCTCAGTTGTTTGGTGATGATGTGGGGAAAAGGCAATGCAAATTGGTGCAGCCACTGTGAAAGGCAGTATGCAGTTACCTCAAAAAATTAAAAATGAAACTGCCTTATGACCCAGCAATTCCACTTCTGGGAATTTATCCAAAGAAACCTGAAACACTAATTTGAAGGAATATATGCACCCCTATGTTCATTGCAGTGTTATTTATAATAGCCAAGATTTGGAAGCAGCCCAAGTGCCCATCAGTAGATAAGTGAATAAAAAAGCTCTGGTATACACAATGGAATACTGCTTAGCTGTTAAAAGCAAGAAATTCCTACCTTTTGCGACAGCATGGATAGACCTGGAGAGGATTATTAAGCGAAATAAACCAGTCAGAGAAAGACAAGTACTTCATGATTTCATTCATATGTAGAATCTAATGAACAAAACGAACTAACAGGCAAGACTCATAGAGAGCAGGCTGACAGCTATTGGGGGGCGGGGGAGGGATAGAGGGATTGAGCAAAAAAAAGAGAGAGAAAGAACTCATGGTGTGGTGATTGTTAAGGGTGGATGGGGGGAAGGTGGAGGAGGATATAGGGAGGATAAATGGTGATAGAAGAAGACCTGACTTGGGGTGATGAATGCATAATACAGTGTACAGTTGATGTATTGTAGAATTATGCACCTGAAACCTATATAATTTTGTTATCCAGTGTCACTCCAATAAAGTCAATCAAAAGAGAAAAAAGAGAAGGAGTACAGTTATGGGTATAGAAAAAAAAATAAATCCAATGCCACTCTTGATTATACTGTCCTCTTTACAATCACTTTGTGTGCACTTTCTTTTGTTTTCCCACATTATAAAATGTTTCCCTTTACTGTGATTTCAGTAATGCTTTCAATTACTGTCTAGATGCTCTAAACCTAACAATCTACATTTTGCCCATTACGATACACGTGATGACTGACATTTACAGGAGTGACACACTCACATGGGCTTATCTCTGGGGCTCTGACAGCCCACTCCACTAGCTATATATAATCCTCTCACTCTCATTCTTTAGTGCAGCCCACTTTGGAGGTATTGATTCATGAATATTTGTGAAAATCTAGAATACAATTTTAAATTACCATGGAAAGTTTGTTGGAATAACCTGCTCCTTGATTCAACACTCCCAGCCAATGGGAGCAAAAGTAGCCTGATTCTTTGCTTATGCCATTCCCTCTATGCAAACTGCCTTCCCTTCTCTTTCACCTCGAGATACCTCAACCTTTGATAGCCACTTTGTCTTTCTAATGCTCTCTCCAAAGGCTGAACCAAGTGTTCTTCTATCTGGTTCTCACAGTCTTTTAAATGTACTTCTATGATATAGGACTGCATTTTCTTAAATTACTTCTCTGCATGTCTCTCTTGCTGTGAGAACAGGTCCAGTTATCACCTTGGTACTTCCAATTCCAGTATCAACGCATAGCAAGTAGCAGGCACTTGTTCATTCTCGGCAGAATTAAAATTAAAGGTGAAAACTAAAAATGTCACCTGTTTAACAAAATGGAAACACTCTCAAATGAAAGAAAATATTCTCATGATTAATTCTGGCAAAAACTTTTTTACAAAGAAATCATTTGTGAACATTATAACTAATTGTAAATGCATTATAAAAGCAATGGTGAAGAATAAAGGGAAGCTCAAATAAAAATGTAATACTTGATTAATTCTAGAAAATCATCAATAATGCAGTGATAAATATATTGCTTTTTTTTTTTTTTTAGTTTTCTAATATCCACTATTCTTCCCAGAACTTGAAATCTGGTTTATAATTTGACCCTAGAAACAATGACTATATTCCAAGTCAGTATATTATCTAAGATTATATGGAATCCTTCTTTATCATTAATCTCAAGGCAACATCTTACTAGTAAATAGCAGGAGAACGGAGAAAAGGGAAAAAAAAAAAAACCTGACCAGTTAGGGTTTTACTTCTTTTACTCATCCTTACAGCCACAGAGGAAATCTTCAGATAATTTAGGAACTATTACATTCACTGAAACAATAACAGATGGCAATAAAAAGAGCAATCAGAGAAATTTCTGGAAGGGAAAAGCTTTACCAATCATTTCAAAGCCTCCCTGGTTGCAGCACCCAAATTAGCAGCCATAGTTCCAGGAATACAGGCTCCATTGAATAGAGCAGAACAGCAGTGCTAAACTAAGCTGAGGAGATCTGATGCTGGTCTTTTTGCCATCCATCTTTTTAATCAACTTTACTGAAGTATAATTTATATACAAGAAACTACACTTGTTTTAAGATAACCATGGAAAGTTTTGACAAAGTATAGCTACCACAATTTACAACCACCACCACAATCCAGATATAGAACATTTCCTCACCCCAAACGTTCACTGTGGCTCTTGCACTCCTAGCCCTAGGAGTGAAAATTTTTCTGCTTTCTGTCCCATTAGGTTAGTTTTCACTTTTTAGAATTCCAAATAAATGAAATCACAGATTATGTACTCTTTCTTGATTGGCTCCTTTGACACAAATAATTTTTGGGAGATTCTTCCATGTTGTGTGTTCCTTCCTCTTTATGACTGGGCAAAATTCCACCGTATGGCCATACTACAGTTTGTTTATTCACTCACGTGTTGACGGACCTTGGAGTTGTTTCCAATTTGGTGCTTTTATGAATAAAGTTGCTATGAATTTCATGAACGAGACTGTGTTGAAATATATTTTTATTTATCTTAGGGAAATACCTACGCATGAATTGCTAGATAATGATAACTGCTTGTTTAACTTAACTGGAAAACTGTTTTCCAAAGTGTGTGTACCATTTTGCACCCCCTCCAGCAATATATGGAGTTACAGATGCTCCATATTTTTACCAGCACTTGATATTGTTAATTCTTTTTTCATAATTTTAGGGCATTTCAGAGGG
>NW_005871057.1:1321988-1327068 GCF_000147115.1 Myotis lucifugus | reverse complement strand
ATTTATCTATATACTAGAGGCCCGGTGCACAAAATTCGTGCACTGGAGGAGGGGAAGGTGTCCCTCAGCCCAGCCTGCACCCTCTCCAATTTGGGACCCTTCAGGGGATGTCCGACTGCTGGTTTATGGGATCGGGCCTAAACCAGCAGTCAGACATCCCCTTCACAATCCAGGACTGCTGGCTCCCAACCACTCGCCTGCCTGCCTGCCTGCCTGATTGCCCCTAACTGCTTCTGCCTACCAGCCTGATCACCCCCTAAACACTCCCCTGCCATCCTGATCAATGCCTAACTGCTCCCCTGCCAGCCCGGTCGCCCCTAACTGCCCTCCCCTGCCAACCTGGTCGCCCCCAACTGCCCTCCCCTGCTGGCGTGGTCCCCCACCAACTGCACTCCCCTGCAGGCCTGGTCACCCCCAACTTCCCTCCCCTGCTGGCCTGGTTGCCCCTAACTGCCCTCCCCTACTGGCCTGATCGCCTATAATTGCCCTCCCCTGCCAGCCATCTTGTGGCTGTGGACGCTGCCATCTTTGAGGGCGTGGCAGTCAACTAGCATATTCCCTCCTTATTGGCTGTGGGTGCCACCATCTTTTGAGGGTGTGACAGTCAATTAGCATATTCCCTCCTTATTGGCTGTGGGCGCCACCATCTTTGCGATGGTGTGAGATCAATTAGCATATTCCCTCTTTATTAGATAGGATCTATTTTATGCTAATATTCACTATCTTAAGGCCTGTAACTTATGGCATCCTGAAAGTATATAGTGTAATTTTTCTAACTTGATTCTTATTTTACAAAATTGTATTGGATAGATCTTCTGCATTTCCATATAAACTTTATAGTAATTGTACCAATATCTGCCAAAAAGAAGGCTATAGGATTTTTGATTGAGATGTTAAATCAATAGAATAATTTGGAGAATTTCGAAACTTTAATAGTTCTGATTCCTGCAGTTCATGAACATGATATAGTCTCATTTGTATAGATCTTTTTTAATTTTCTTAAGCAATATATGGTAATGTTCTAAGTGAAAATATTAAATATATTTGGTTAAATTTAGTGTTAGTTTTAAATAATATTTGTTTCTTTTCATTTGATTATCCAAATTTCATTGCTAGTATTAAAAATACAATAGAGTTTTGCATATTGAACTGGTATCATGCCATCTGACTAAATTCACTTATTAGTCCTACTAGCTTTTTTGCAGATTTATTAGGAATTTTTACATATACTATCATATCTTTTGCAAATACTAGGAAGTTTTACTTTTTTCTTTGCAATCTATATCCCAGTTATTTTTTTATCTTGCCTGCCACAACAGCTAGGATCTCCAGAAAAATGTTGAGAAGAGTAGTGAAAGCATATATCCTTACCTGTTCCCAGTCTTAAAGGGAAGACAGCCAGTTCTTCATTATTAAATATGATGTTATTTGAAGGTTCTTGAGACTTCCTTTTTCCGGTTGAGTAAGTTTTCTTCTATATCTAGTTTTTCAGGGTTTTTTTACTTTTAATCATTAATGAGTGTTGAATTTTTTAAAAGTACTTTTACTATACCTATGATGTTTTTCCCCTTTATTATTCCCTTAATATGATGAATTGCATTGATTATTGAATGCTAAGCCATTCTTGCATGTCTGGAATTAGTCTAATATGGTCATAATATTGCTGGATTTGATTTGATAATATTTTAATAATTTTTCTGTCTGTTCCTGAAAGGTATTGGGCTTTAATTTTATTATCTTTAAAATATTTGTTACCAGGGAAATTCTGGCCTCATGAGATGGCTTGGAAAGTATTCCTTTCTCTTATATTTTCTAGAAGCTCTTATGTATGACAGGTATTATTTCTTAAATTTTTGCTTAAATTCACTAGTAATTCTATCTGAGAGTAGAATTTTCTTTGTGGGAAGGCTTTTTCTTATAAATTCATGTTATTTAAAAGATATAATGCTATTCAGATTTTATTTCTTTTGTGTAAATTTTGATTATTTGTGACTCACTTATGTCCACTTTATCTCAAATTTTTGTAATGTATTATCATCATTTATGTATATTTTATCTGATGCACATGTGTAAGAATCTCTCTAGCATATATACTTTGTTTATCCTCTCCATTGAATCTGTTTTCTTTTACATTCATTTTATTCTTATTTTACTTTCTTTGAGTTTATTCTTTTTTTTCTAAATGTATATCTAGCTTCTTGATTTTCAGCCTACATTCTTTTTCTTTGAAAAGCATTTATTATGATGTTTCTCTCTAAATACTTTCTTGCCCATCCCTAAAATTTTTATATTTAGTATATTCATTATCATTGAGTTCTAAGTCTATTTTCATCTACATTATTATTCCTTTTTGACTTAGAGTTACTTAGAAATAGGTATTTTTAAATGTTCAAATGTGTGGGGTTCTGCATTTAAAAATATTTTTGTTATTGATTTTATACTAGATTGCATTGTTGACAGAAAATATGAGTTGTAGGACACCCACTCTTTGAAATTTGTTGAGGCTTGTTTTATGGTCTAGCACATAATCAGATTTGTCTGTTTGTTCTTTATGTTTGTGAGAAGAATATGTATTTTTTAATCATTGGTTCTGTAAACATGATCCTATATATATTATTAACTTACAGTTGCTAAATGTGGGTTACAAGTCTTCCATATATTCATTAAACATTTTTAAAAAAATATTTTTAATTGATTTCAGAGATGAAAGAAGAGAGATAAACACATCAACGATGAGAGAAAATCACTGATCAGCTGCCTCCTGCACGCCCCACACTGGGGGTCAAACCTGGAACCCAGGCATGTGCCCTGACCTGAAATTGAATGGTGATCTCCTGGTTCTTAGGTCAACATTCAATTACTGAGCCACACAGGCTGAGCTATATTCATTAAACTTTTAATCTACACAACTATCAATAATTGAGACCTGTTGAAGTCTTCCATTCAAATATTGCACTTGTCCACTTCTCATATGATTATATTAATTTTGCTCTATATATTTTGAGGGTTTATAAATTTCATAGTATATTTTATCTTTTTTATTGAGTTATGACATTTTTGAATTAAAACTTCCTGCTAAAATAAACCTTTTATCATTACATGTGTCTCTCTTTATCTTTAATTATATTTTTGTCTTTTAAAATCTACTTTAATATTAATATTGAAACCTCAACTTTCTTTTGGCTAGCATTTTCCTGGGATATCTTTTCTCATTCCTTTATTTTTAAGCTTTCTTAGTCCTTATGTTTCAGATGTTTCTCTTATAAACATGCAAATGAATTTTTCATTTTTTTAAATCCTCACCCAAGGATACATTTATATGTTTATTAATTTTTTTTGAGAGAGAGAGAGAGGGGGAGAGAGAGAGAGAGAGAGACCCATTCTTGCCCCCCATACACACCCGACCGGGGATCAAACCCACAACCTAGGAATGTGCTCTGACTGGCAATGAACCCACAACTTCTTGGTGTACAGGAGGATGCTCCAACGAACTGAGCTACCCTGCCAGGGTGGATTTTGCATTTTTATATCTAATAATCTCTTTTAGCTGTAGAGTTCAGTTGATTTATAGATATTATTACCTAGACTTGTTTCTATCTTCTTGCTTGTGCTTTTTCTCTTTGTTGTTCCTTTTTTTTTTTTTTGGTTCTTTATTCTTTCTTCAGGCAAATTGTCGGTTTGCTTTTTTATAGTTTTAAGGTAAAATATGTATAACATACCATCTGCCATTTTGACCATTTTTAAGTGTATGAATGAGTAACACAGTATTGTGCAACCATCACCACTATTTCCAAAACTTTTCATCACCTCAAACAGAAACTCTATAACCATTAAGCAATAACTCCCTCAGTCCTCCCTCCCTCCAGCCCCTGGTAAAAACCTTAACCTACTTTCTGTCTCTATGAATTTGTCTAATCTTGATATAGCACATAAGTGAAATCAGACAATCTTTGTCCTTTTGTGTCTGACTTTTCACTTAGCATACTATCCTCAAGGTTAACCTGTGTTGTAGCATGTATCAGAATTTCATTTCTTTTTATGGCTGAATAATATTCCATTGTACATATACACTGTATTTTGTTTATCCATTCATCTGTTAATGGATATTAGGGTTGTTTCCACTACCCAGCTATTTTAAATAATGCTGCAGTGAACAAGGGTGTACAAATACCTGTCCAAGTCCCTGCTTTCAATTATTGTGGGTGTATAACTAAGAGTAGAATTATGGTTTGTTCTCTGATTTTTTCCTTCTATTGACTGAAGATTACAAACTCTATGTCTTCTCTTTATTATCTTTTAAATAATACCTTGCATTCATAACAATTAAGTCTACAGTTAACTGCTCCAAACAATAAAAAAGCTTAGAAATTTAACTCTGATATCCTCCCTCCTGGCTTACCTACTACATTTATTGTCAAGAATTAAGTTCTGGCCGAAACCGGTTTGGCTCAGTGGATAGAGCTTCGACCTGCGGACTGAAAGGTCCCAGGTTTGATTCCGGTCAAGGGCATGTACCTTGGTTGCGGGCACGTCCCCAGTGGGAGATGTGCAGGAGGCGGCTGATCGATGTTTCTCTCTCATCGATGTTTCTAACTCTCTATCTCTCTCCCTTCCTCTCTGTAAAAAATCAATAAAATATATATTTAAAAAAAAAAGAATTAAGTTCTGGCTTGGTTGGCATTACTTAATGGTTAGAGCATCAGCCTGTGCACCAAAGGGTTGCAGGAGCGCATGTGGGAGGCAACCAATCTCTCTCTCTGTCTCTCTGTCTCTGTCTCTCTCTCCTTCCCTCCCTTCCACTCTCTCTGAAAAATCAATGGAAAAATAACTTCAGTGGAGGATTAACAACAAAAAAGAATTAGGTTCTGTTTTCTTTTTAACCCCCAAAAGTATTCATTATCACTATTATAATTATTTTTACTGGATGCTGATATGATACAAATTAAATACAACCACTAGGAGACTAAAGAATGTATAACTTTTTTTAAAAAAGGAGAATAAAAAAGTAAAATTTTGATTTTTTAAATGTAAAAGTATGCAAATTTTTTAAAGTTAGATACTAATAAAAATACATAAATGA
>NW_005871057.1:1305977-1321048 GCF_000147115.1 Myotis lucifugus | reverse complement strand
TAATGCCAATGAGCTGTACATGTAAAAATGGTTAAAATGATGTTATGTTACACATATTGGACTACAGTGAAAAAATTCCTTCAAGGAGTTTACATACAGTGAGAAAGAAAGAAAATGAACAAATAAATAAAACACATGATCTACCAAATGGAGGAAGTGTTCCAGAAAAAAACAAAGCAGGGAAGAAAGAAAGGGAATGCAGGGGTGGTTGCAGGGAATGCCGTGGTGGTTGCAGTGGCAGGGAAGACTCCACCAAGGAGGTGATGTTTGAGCAAAGACCTGGTGTCACAGAGAGCTAGCTGTCCACAAACATTCATGGGTCCCCTTCTTAGAGCAGAATTGTTGCTAAGTGACCTCTGAGCCAGGACTACATCTCCCAGCTCCTCTTGTGTGTAGACACAGCCACATAACTACTTGTCACCAGTGGAGATGTGCGTTATCTTACTTCTGAGCCAGGGTTTTCATGAATCTGATATGGCTTCTCCACTGTCTCTTTCCTTTTCTGCCAACTAAAGCAGTGCTGTCCAAGAGAATTGTAATGGAAGCCATGTGTGCTATTTTAATAAACAAAATAAACCGATGAACGAAACAGGCCCAGGGGCATAGAAGCATGACACAAACTGACGGATCTCAGAGGGAAGGGGGGTTGGGGGGCAAAGCGGAGAATAACCAAAGAACTTATATGCAATATATGCATAATCCATGGACAGGCAATAGTGCAGTGAAGGCCTGGGGTGGGGCGGAAACAAGGTGAAGCAGACCAATAGGGGGAAATGGGGGACATCTGCTATACTTTCAACAAATAAAGATAAATAAATGTAAAAATTAATAAATAAATTTTCAGGTAGCCACATGATTATAATAAAATTAAGTATAATACTATTAATATAAGTATAGTATTATTATTAATATAAATGTAAATTATTAATATAAGTAAAAGATAATGGGTGAACTTCATTTTAATAAATGCAATTTTGAACCCAATATTTCCAAAAATTATTTCAACATGTATTCAATAGAAAAAATATTAGATACTTTATACTCTTTTTTTTCTTCAAAATCCAGCATACATTTTACACTTACAGCACAGTTTCAAGTTCCATTACCCACTTTAATTCAGAAGCCACATGAGGCACCATTGGACAGCACAGGTCTAGAATATGGTAGAGCCACAAGATAAAAAAGGGTGGGTCCCTGAATCTCCATACTGAGGGCAGCCACCCATTAAACAGGCACACCCATATGTTATTATTATATGAGAGAAAAATAAAAATTTTTGTGTCAATCTTCCAAAATGGGGGTCCATTTGTTACAGAAACTGATTCCTGGAAATACTGTATTAAAAACAAAAAAAACTGCCATGTACAGCACTGTCTTAGCAATCAGGTAACAAGTAGCACAAAAAGACATTAGAAGCTGCAAATCAGAGACCTGTGATATGTAATGGTAAAGCTGCGCACGCATGCCTGTAAGACAGAACGAGAACCTAGTGATCCTGTGGCATCAGAGTAACTAGTTCAAAAGATCCAGAATGTCTATAGATGCTATATTAGTTTACTAGGGCTGTCATAACAAAATGCCACAGACTGGGTGGCTTATACAACAGCAAATTATTTTCTCACAGTTCTAGAGGCTGGAAGTCCAAGATCAAGGAGCCAACAGGGTTGGTTTCTGGTGAGACCGCTTCTCCTTGCCTTTCAGAGAGCTTTTGCTGTGTCCTCACGTGGCCTTTTCTCTGTACTTATGTACTGTGGGTATCTCTTCCTCTTTTTATAAGGACACCAGTCCTACTGGATCCGGGTCCCACCATTATTACCTTACTTAACCTTAATTACCTCCTTAGAGGGCCTATTTCCAAATATAGCCACACTGAGGGTTAGGGTTTCCACATATGAATTTTGGGTGACACAATTCAGTTCATAAAAGTTACAGAATGCTCCTCTCTGCACTGAACAAAGATGATAAAGAAATGTGTTCAGGAAAGAACCAGCTGGTTTGCAAGCAGAAATAAAAGATGACAAGGAGAATCTAGAAATCAGGGTTTGCAGGTTTGGAAGCTGACTACTTCTGGGCAGCTAGCAGTAGGAGATCAGACCTGAAATGCTCTGAGCAAATGCACCCATTAAATTGTTCTGGTTAAGAGCAAAGATGTGCAAGGCTGAAACACAGATCATGGTCAGTTAGCCTCTCCCCACCAACCCTACTGTTTGAAGGGCCCTCAAGTTAGACCCATCAAAGTAAGAGAGAGACATATAAGGGCAAGAAGGGAAAGAAATAGAGTCAACTTAAAAATCAATTATAGGAAAGAACTTTTGATATGGTTACTGGCATGTGGAACTAACTAGAAATCAAGGGAATAATGTTCCCAAAGAATAGTGATCTGGGCCTTAAAACGCCTGTGACTGTAAAATATCTTCCCAGGGGCCTCAAATATTCACCAGTAGGAAGCAAGCTGTGAAAGCTGCGCAAGCTCCAAGGAAGTCATATTCTTCACTGCTGATATCAGGTATTGCCAGGAAGGATTAATGGACAAAGTACATCCCAGAGGGCAGAGCCAAGGACCACAGAAAATAGTGAACAAGCACCTTCTGTCCACTGAGCAGGACCACAGTCTAACAAAGGAATCTGCCCCACCTCCAGAACTGAGCCTTCCTAATGCCTGCCCATTGGATCCCTCACTGCTGTGGACCAGTCACTGCATGGATCTCCCAGTCTACACTTTTCCAAATAAAAGTTTCTACTGTGGTATCCTGTTCTTGGTCCATACTTTTTATGAGTATTTTTGGGAGGGAAGTGAGCAGTCAGCTTGTGTTTGAATTCTTACCTCTCTAAAACAAAGGAACCCATTACTCGGAGTATGTAGACTTCATCCTGGATGTGGCACCTGGATGGAACTTTGGTGGCCAGAGGGTACTCTGTGTCAGAAATGGCTAGTTGTCCCATGAATTCTTACTCCCTGTCCAAAGTTAGATTCTTGCTGGGATGTATGTGCTCCAGAGCCAGTGATTATGACCATAGCCCCCTTGAATCCAGGTGGCCATGTGACTAGCTGTTTTCTCAAGAGAATGTGAATAGAAGTGATGTACACCATGCGTCCAGTCTGTTTCTCCTTCCATTAGCCAGAAGCAGAGGACTCAGAGGCCTGTCTAAAGAGATCGCAGAGCCAAAAATGGAAGGAGCCTGGGCCCAACGTTGCCACACACAGGAAAGCCACCTGCCATCCAGGAGCACCCTTATCAAACTGTTACATGAGCAGAGATAAATTTCTGTTTGGTTAAGGTACTGAAAATTTAAGGCTTCTTTGCTGTGGAAGCTAACATTACCCTAATTAATATGCTCCTGGAAGAAATGAAGGAGACAGCTATGCCGCTCTCTGGACAAAAAGCATTCTAGGCAGAGGGAAGAGTAAATGAATGACTCTCTGGCAGGAGAATAAGTGTGTCTAAAGATAAGCAGGGAGCCTAGCATGGCTGAAGCAAATGAGTGGGAAAGTTGAAGGTGATACGATCACAGCTGCAAAAAGAGGCGGGATCTGAACACCTTGTAGAACACTGTAAGGACTTTGGCTTTTACTCTGAATTGGGAAGACACTGGATATTGGGAGAAGAAGGAGCACATGATGTGACATAATTTGGCTCACTGTAGCTGATACTTAGGAACAAATTACAGAGGGTCAACAAAAAGAAAGACCAATTTTGACATTATTTAAACAATCCACAGAAGAAGTGAAAGTGGCTGGGAATCGGGAGGTTGTGGTAGAGGTGGTGAGCAGTGTTTGGAGTCTGGACATACCGTTAAGGTAGTGCCATAGCTCCTTGTCTGAAATGCAGGCATATATAATATTCATGCTCTGGCTGGCTCAAGTCAGGGATCTATATGTGCATTGAGAGCAGAAATTGGCTCCTAAAGAGCTTGGTGTCCTCTGTAGTGAAAAGGACTCTGCCAATGCATAATAGTATTATTCTTTCATTACAGGTATTAATAATTAATGTGTAAAAAAATGAATGAAACTAACCTAAAGTCTTATGAACACTTTCTGACTTACTCAGCCCATAAAAACTTAACATTGAGGTTTAATGCTACTAAAATATATTCATCCTCAATGCCATCTTTAATATCAACCATGAGATTGCCATTGGCCTGAGAGACAAGGTTGCACTGTGTTCTTTCAAACAGCCAACTTTGATTGCGCAAAAACAAAACAAAACAAAACAAAACAAAAAAACACAAAAATTAGTCTACCATTTTTAATAGGAAAACTATCAAGATGTCAGTTTTATAGTTGTGAAATTTGGTGAAGCTGGCCTTCACAGACTATATAGAGGTTTCTTTCTCTTAATTTCTAATTGCATGTTTAACAAGAGAATCATTAGAAAATAATGAGAGTGAAATTATTTTCTTACTATTGGGAAAATTTTAATTCATCTCTTACAAAAGCAAGAGATTAATTTTAGCCCTATCGTTAAAACATGGGCTATCCCCCCTGACAATACTGTCTGCTTTCCTCTCTTTATCATATGTTTCAGCTGAGTTTGTAATTTTTTTACTCCTTTAGCAGAGTCACTGTAAAAGGGTAAATCATTTACATAACTGTACTGTTCTTCAACTAACAACTTTGCTTGGTTTATGTTGATACTGACTAAAGTGGATTCTTTTTGAAAATTTTAATTATTAAATAAAATCACAAGATTACAAAAAGTTTAAGAAATGTGCAAATGCAAATTACCCTAAGCAGATGCTCTAGCATTATGCCACTGTAATTGCAAACATCAATAAAATACTTAACAACCATGAGACAAGTGAAGAAATTAGCAAAACTAAAATACAACTTTCCAGAGTAAATTTTAGCAAGCTTAAGAAAATAGCAGAAGTGGCTGCATGGGAACATACCAGTAATCAAGTAATAAGAAATCCAGTAAAACTGGGTATCAAACACAGGAAGAAGGAGTCAAAAGGATAAGGTAGAATTTAATTTAACTGCATCAGCTAAAAAAAGAAAGAGGAATTCAACACACACACACACACACACACACACACGATATTAGACCAGTTTACCAAATAGTTGTAGGCCTGAGAGAAAAGAAATAAATGCAACAAAATATTAGATATTTTGAAAAAAAAAAGAAAAGAAAAAAAAGAAAGAAAAAGAGAAAAGGAAGATATTCATACTTTACTTCCTTAAACTACATAAAGTATAAGATAAAATAAAGGAAGCTATGCTCTCATGGATAAGAACCTACAATTTTTTAAAATAACCTTAAACATAATTTTTGGCACTCCTTTGGCCAAAACATTTTTGATGGAACTTTTACAACAGACATCTGAAGACGAGAAAATGAAAACTTAAAGTATGCCAACAAAATGTAGACCAAAAGAATATGTGAAAAAGAAAACTTAACACATGTCAATAAAATGTTGACCAAAAGAATACGTTCTACCCGGCCAGGGTGGCTCAGGGGTTGAGCATCAACCTATGAACCAGGAGGTCATGGTTTGATTCCCTGTCAGGGCACATGCCCAGGTTGTGGGCTCGATCCTCAGTAGGGGGCGTGCAGGAGGCAGCCGATCAATGATACTCTCTCATCATTGATGTTTCTATCTCTCTCTCCCTCTCCCTACCTCTCTGAAATCAATAACATATATTTTTTTAAAAAGAATATGGTCTAATTTGTAAGGCCTTGTGGGTCTCTGTGCTAGATGGTATCATTCTTTATATATGTGTATGGCTGAATATAAGAACAAAACAAGTCTATGTTCTACCATCTTGGAAGTGATAGGTATGTTCTATCTAAATATTTTATTCACTGTAGATTTCATTCATATCTATTCAATCTTTGACAAGAATAATAATCCAGGAATCCCAAGCAATACTCCAAGTTTTCACATAAGCCTCCATTTTTCCACACTCCTTTCTGAATCTTTCTTCTTTTAACAGGATACACTCCCTCTTCCTACCCCATTAGAAATGTACTGTGACCCCCATTCAAGCCTTCCTACTGGAGGAACAACTATCTGATTGCTCTCACATCTGCCCCACTCAACTAAGCCTGCCCTGAGTTCTCTCTTCCCAGGCCTTGTGGCTTTAATGTCCCATTCTCTACAGCCACACTAATAAACTCATCTGAGTGTACTGAGGCCATTAGTGAATGCCCAAGAAGTGACCATCTTAAGGAGTAGAGTAGCATCATGGGAAATTCATCCAAAGGGACTAAAATTTGGTCCAATTACAATGTCTCAGCCACCGGGAGAGGGGAGGAATTATGAGTATAACATAGTGTCTGCTCCCCAGATTTGGCCCCCAGTTCAGGCCCATGACCGAATGCTTAGGAAAAGGGATAAGAAATGAAAAATAACCACCAACTGAATGAGAATGTTCTCTGGCTCCCATTTCAGCACAGAGAGGCACTGGCCTGATATGACTTTGTTGGGTGGTGGGAGGAGCACAAGAGGGGGCCAAGGCCATCTCCCATACTCTGTGGCAGCAGCACCTTGCAGAACTATTAGCAGCAGAAACACCAGTCCTAGAGGCAGCCAAGATCCAGTCTGGCTTTACTTGATGGTAGCAGCGGTAGCTGGCACTTTTGAGGGAGGGCACAGTGGCATCTCAGAGCAACCCTGACCTTTGGAGTGCCAACAGCTTTGTTGACAGGATGTAGCCATACTACATGGAGATACCTGATGCCATGCATCACTGGTAAGAACAAAAAGAAACTAGCATATGGCAATGGAGGCCTTGATTGTCCGGGAAAATTGGAAGGACTTGTTTGACAGTATGTGTGGCTGGGATCGCCTGGAATTCACTGGAGAGGCAGAGATGTCTTTGAACAAGACTAGGAAGTCCAGTATGCTACAGAAGATATTACAGAGAAGCAATGCTTTATACTTAAAGGTTAAGTCCATTTTCACCCCCAGGTATGGTCTAAGGAAAGATGTCTTAATGTTACATGGGTGATATTGGTTAAATGATTACTCTTTCCAGGAACCATGTGCATTTTAACAGGGACTTCTTGTAGACAATACCTTAATCTTTGTACATGAACATTTTCCTGATTGTTTAGTCAATATCTGGCTAATATATCTCCATCTGGGCTCAATACTCCATTTCTCTAGCTTTCCCAAGGTGGGAGGCTCTGCATAGGCAAGGTAACTTAAGTTTTTAGTCCCTGAGCCCCTAACCCCAAACTCCTCTTTCCACTGCACAATGAAAATATTTTCATTTAATGATAATACAAAGTATCCGATATAATAAAAGGCTAATATGCAAATTGACCAGAATGACGAAATGGCGGAATGACCGATCACTATAACACACACTGACCACCAGGGGGCAGACACTCAATGCAGAAGCTGCCCCCTGATGGTCAGTGTGCTCCCACAGGGGGAGCGCTGCTCAGCCAGAAGCTGGGCTCACAGCTGGCGAGTGCAGCGGTGGTAGCGGGAGCCTCTCCCGCTTCTACGGCAGCACTAAGGATGTATGACTGCTGGCTTAGGCCCGCTTCCCATAGGGAGCAGGCTTAAGCCATCAGTTGGACATTCCCTGAGGGCTCCCAGACTGCTAGAGGGCACAGGCTGGGCTGAGGGACCCCACCCCCCCCCCCCGCCAAGTGCACGAAATTTTGTGCACCGGGCCTCTAGTTATCATGAATAAATGCTATTAAAATAATACTACTAGGTAGATATAAAAAGTTACATTCAGGCATTTAGAAAGCTTAGAAAAATGAAGGTGACAGAGGTTAGTTTTTGGCCTGATATTTTTTAATCATTCTCATTATTTATGTATGTGTGTATGTGCATACATGCATGTACATATGTATTATAATGAATACAGATGTGTTTAGTTTCACCAAATATGGAGTTTAAAAAGCAATTTCATTTTCAAGTGAAAAAGTCAGCTATATTCTTACATATCCACACTGAGTGACTAGGAGTCAGAAGCAAACATTTTTAAGAGGATATCTTCAGTATCCAGTGAACATTTAGAATGACAGAATTGACAGGTTCTTCAGAGGTCTTGCAATCAGCCTACTACCAGCCGTAAGAGAAAGCTGAAGCCTAGGTGAGCCAAACCTGTTATTCCAGCAAGTTCATAGCCACGCTTAGTCTAGAACTATGTCTCCCTTCTCCTCA
The DNA here is from genome assembly GCF_000147115.1 of Myotis lucifugus. NCBI lineage: Eukaryota > Metazoa > Chordata > Mammalia > Chiroptera > Vespertilionidae > Myotis > Myotis lucifugus. Next base: position 1,312,921 of record NW_005871057.1, on the reverse strand, counting down.
AGTTAATTCCTTCCCTTCTGGGTTAGAAGATTAAGGAGAAACTTGTCCCCATTTTCTCCAGAATCTGTTTCAGGACAGTGGTCAATCCTCATTTTTACTGTCCCAACCACTGTGGTCCCTCCAAAAAACCAGGCCCAAACCTGCAGCATATAAACGGCACCATGTAAAGGGGTACCCCTTGATACATTATCCCATTGTTCCAAGAAGTACCCAACCCAGCTCAAAATCCATCCTATCTGTTGTGGTCTGGAATGTTTATTACAACACAGTCCCCTTCTGTATTCTCATCTCCAATATGCACACACAAGAACACACATGCACACCAAATTCGCTATGCTTTCTTTTCGTGAGAATGCTAATGGCAGGCTCCCTAAGGAAAATGACCTTGCTCCATAGTGCTAAAAATGAAAATGTGTCTGTAAAGATAAAGAATGAATTCCCTCTGTTCCCTGTGGGACATGGAATCACAGCTTAAGCACCTCCCTTTGAACTGCTGGACATCTGGATGTGATTTGAAATGGGAGCCATGACTGCCCTTTGGAATTAATCTGTTGTTGTTGCTGCTAAGGCCATGAGCAGGAAATAATCATGGACTTATTCTCCATCTGACATTACGTGGGATCAGTCAAGAATAAATTTTCTGCTTTCTAAAAAAACAAACAAAAAAAAAAGCCTCATAGACAGAGACAACAGTATGGTGATTACCAGAGGAAAGGGGGGTGGGGACAGGTAGAAGAGGGTAAAGGGGGGATAAATGGTAATGGATGGAGACTAGACTTTGGATGGTGAATACATAATTTACAGATGATGTATCATAGAACTGTACACCTGAAACCTACATAATTTTATTAGCCAATGTCACCCCAATAAATTCAATAAAAAATAATATAGAAACAAAATTTTTTTAAAGTTCTTGAAAAGAAAAAAATTACCTTCTCTGAACTTACTAGCAGTTGGAGAGGCAAATGTGTCATATTCCCAGACTCATGAATGGCTGAAAACAAAGTCCATTTTAAATGACAGCCCTCAGGTTAAAAAGAACTGCTAAACTGATCCACTCCAGGAGACTTGAGAATTGCCAGGATGTGAAGCCAAGGTCCCTCTGTTACCCACGTGGTGAAAACTCAGTTTCTAATTCTCTCCTGTGGTTGCACTTTTGTGAGCAGATGATACATCAAGATCACTGTGCTTGCAGTAGTGGAAGAAAATATTGGAGGAAGCTTATCCATTAACTGGACAACTCGGACTGTCTGACGTGAATTATATTTCACTACAGTGCAATTCTTTCTGTAAAATAAGGTAAATCTTGGGATTTGGAACCCAGGACGGGTAACAGGCTATTTGCAAGTTTGAGAAGCTGTGGAGGAAGCCTTTTGCACAGAGGAATGCAGACATCGTGGATACATATTCTCCTGAGCACAGCCTTTGTTGCTCATTCTTCCGTTATACCCCCATCACATGCCTGCTCATCATATTTCTCATGGACAACCTCACCTCCTTCCAAAACCAGTGACATGGCCACAGATCAGCAAGACTCAGCCCTCTGAAACCTCTACATCTACTCCAGAAGGTAGCACACCTGCCCAATTCTTCCTGTTCTCATCAACAGGACTTGAGAATCCCATTCTAAAACCACTGAGTCAGAAGCATCCAAAGGAATTGATGAATAGGCATACAATAGGCATGATGCTAATGAACAAGACACTACATATTGAAAAAATGCTTCAAACCCAAATCCAATTCCAGATCAAGTAAACTCGAAATCTATGGGTATAGGGCAGGGGTGGGCAAACTTTTTGACTCGAGGGCCACAATGGGTTCTTAAACTGGACCAGAGGGCTGGAACAAAAGCATGGATGGAGTGTTTGTGTGAACTAATATAAATTCAAAGTAAACATCATTACATAAAAGGGTACGGTCTTTTTTTTTTTAGTTTTATTCATTTCAAACAGGCCGGATCCGGCCCACGGGCCATAGTTTGCCCACGGCTGGTGTAGGGTGCAGATATTGGTATTTTAAAAAATCTTCCCAGGTGATTCTAAAGTCTAGACAGGACTCAGAACTAGGGCACTAGCACAATACAGGGCCATGAGGACTGCTGCCATATATATAATACTATGCTGTGCCCAAGTTAACGACCTTTCAAGCAGATTGTTGAGGTAGAACTGAAATATACTTAAATTAGCATGAAACGTGGTATGGCGGTTTTAAAATCAGCCCCAAATTCTTCAACACTTCTCCCACTGAGAGGTAGGATGTATGTCCTCTCCTTGTTTCTTCGTAAATATGGGTGGATCTTTGACTGCTTCATCCATAAAAATACAGCAGAACTGATGCTACCTTAGTTCTGAAGCTTCATCGCAAACGGCAATGTAATTTCCCCTCAGGGGCTGGACACTCTTGGAGCCCTGAGCCACCATGCTGTAAGGAAGATCAGGCCACACGGAGAAACACATGCAGAAACTGATGCCCCACCCAAGTTCCCAGCCACCACCTGTGTCTGTTAAATAACTGAGACATTGATGGATTATTTACAAATTCCAGGACTTGAAAACGTCAATATAAATAAGAGTGCTGGAGTAATGTCTCTGAATTTGCCCATAAAACATTTATTTTCCAATTTTCCTCCCAATCTAAGATCAATCTTACTTTAAACAATCAATGGCATTATAAGGTGCCTGAGGCTACATGTTGAATTTTTCTTGTTTTGAATAGTGGCTACGTCTGAATTGAAATAGAAAAAAAAAATACTCTGAAAATTCTAGGAAAAGGTCTGTAACAAAACTGACCTCAAAGAAACAACCACTATTATTTTGAAATATCAGAAAAATGAATACATTTTTAATCATTTTAATATGTGTCTAGAAGGCTACATGGTGGTCCAAAAAAGGTATATCCACATCCTAATCCCTGGAACCTGTGAATGTCACCTTATTTGGAAAAAGGATCTTTGCAAATGTAATTAAGGAATATGAGATAAAATTATCCTGTATTATATAGGTAGAACCTAAATTCAATAATAGTGTCCTTATAAGAGACACAGAAGAGATTTAACAGACAGAAGGGGAGGAGGCAATGTGACCACTGATGCAGAGAGCTCAGAGATCTGCGTGAGGCAGCCATAAGTCAAGAATTCCTTACAGCCCTGGCTGATGTGCTCAGTGATTAGAGCATCAGCTGTGGACCAAAGAATGCCTGGTTTGATGGGTTTGATTCCTGCACATACCTGGATTGCCGGTTCCATTCCCTAGCCTAGTCAGGTCACATGCGGAAGGCAATCAATGTGATGCGTGTCTCTCTCACATCGATGTTTCCCTCTCTCTCACTCCCTCCTCTCCTCCCTTTCACTCTCTTTGAAAATCAATGGGAAAAATATCCTTGAGTGAGGATTACAAAGAAATAATAATAATTTACTTACAGACCCTGGTCAGGTAGCTCAATTGGTTAGAGAATCGTTGTCCCCATATACCAAGGTTGAGGGTTTGGTTCCTGGTCAGGGCACATACAAGAATCAACCAATGAATGCATAAATAAGTAGAACAACAAAATCAATGTGTCTCTCTCTCTCTCTCTCTCTCTCTCTCTCTCTCTCCCTCCCTCAGATCAATCAATAAAAATAAAGAAAGAAAGAATTGCTTACAGGTACCAGAAGCTGAAAGAGGTAAAGAACAGATTCTCCTCTAACACCCCAGGAGTGTGGGGCTTGGTTTTGGACTTCTGGCCTCCAGAACTGTAAGAGAATAAATCTCTGTTGTTCTAAACCAACCAGTTTGTGGTAATTTGTTATAGCAGCCACAGTAAATTAATACGGGTTGGAAAAACAACAACACATTTCCTCATCTAAATTTTATTTCCATGTAAGTGCAAAATTTAATAAATTGCAGCTTTATTCTTTACACTTCTCTCCTTATGCTTCTACCTACAAGACAGATTTCAGTTCAAAATATCACCTCTAATATAAAATGTCAAATTTTTGTTTTCTTTATGTTTAAGGTTTCCATACTTATTTGTCTTTTTAACACATGACTTCGCAGTGATTTTTAGCAATCTAAACAGAGTACAAAGTGAACTAGGCTGAGCATTCTGAATTCTACAGACAATTCATTTAGAAATATATATATATACTGGGAAGTTGAGGGATGGAAAGTGGAGTACCTGGTACAGAAAGGATAAAAAGGAGAAAGATATCCCTGCTATAAAGTATATGGTTTGTAAGGAAATGTCTGTAGACACGCCTTACCGAAGGCTGTCTCAAATCCCAACAGCGGGACACCCTACTGAATGACTTACCGGCACTCTTCAAGATTCTCAAGGTCATCAAAAATGACCGTATGACAAATTGTCACAGCCAAGAGGAGCCTAAGGAGACAGGAAGGCTAAATGTGATGTGGTATATCTTGCGGGGAGGGGAAGGGGGAAGGACGCTAGGTAACAATTAAATCTTAATAAGGTAATGACTTTAGTTAATAATAATATATCAATATCGGTTCGTTACTTTTAACTAAAGTACTCCACAACATAAAATGTTAATAAATTGGTGAAACTCTATCCTATCTTCTCAATTTTTCTGTACATCTAAACAATAACGTCTATTAGAAGGCACATGTGCACACACACAAGACTGTCTCGATCAATATTCATATTTTGAATAAGACACTAAAGTTGAAAGGAGTGAAATATTTAATACAAATCGGTAATGTGGAGGAAGTGTTCTCGACTATTTCCCAGAACACTAGTCCTTATTGCAAAGATTTATTTAATAAAGCCTTTTCCCCCTCTGATTATTGGCGACGTTCTGAAATGGGAACACCACCAAGAAACTTTTCCGGACTTGCAAGAAAAGAAAAGAAGAAGGGAAAAAAAAAAAAAAACAGAGGAAAAAACAGCTGGCTGGGCTTGCAGTCCGGTTTCCAAGGCTAACCGGCGTGCCATCTGCTCGCAGGGGCGCAGTAACCATGGCTCACACGTCAGTCACCCAGCTTCAGGGTTAGCAAGTTTGCCCAACAAGCCCGGGCGGCTTCGCTCCGGCGCAGGTGCTGGGGGAGGAGGCGCCGCATCCAGCGTGCGTATCGCTTTCCCACCTCCATCTGCCTCCCCCTCCGCCCGCGGTGCCCGCGCTCTCCCCGCGCCGCCAGCCGGGAGGACCCGAGCGGGTCTCCCGTCCCCAACAAAAGAGCCCCGCCCTCCCGCCGCCCCGCCCGCCCGCCCCCACCTGGGCTTTCCCGCGGCCGCGCGGCCCCGGGCCCTCGGCGGGACTCGGTTCCCGACAGCCCAGGTTCCCCAGGGGCCCGGAAAGGGAGAGGGGGGTCCCGGCCCAAACCATTGGGGCGGGGTGCGGGAAAAAACGCGCGCCCCGGAGCCGCCAAGGCTCGAGGGGGCGGCGAGCCCCGCCGTGCGGCAGCTAGATTGGCCCGGGGGCCGCTCCCCCGGCCGCCGCTGATTGGTGGGTTCTCAAATTCGGTCTCAAGGCGCCAGAGGAGGTGTTTTAGCGGGGACCCGGACCCGGGGCTGCAGTCGCGGTCCGCGAGGCGGGACGCTGGCGCTGTCCGGACGCCGCGGAGGCCCCGCCAGCCAAGGGCGTTCGAGCCGGGGTCTGCGCGTTTCGCCTTCCCCGCCGGATGTGGCCACCCGGCTGCTGATCGCATCGCCCCGCTGATCCCACGCGGGCGTGAGGCCGTAGAGGCTGGAAACCTCCTCCGCAAAGCGGGAGTAGTAAGTGGGGCTGGCGGGAATCGGGGGGAGAGGGAACCTCGCGCCTCGGCTGCCAGCCTGCCACCCCTCCCCTCGGCTGGCGGGGCATAGAGGAACGTGTGCCGCGGGCCCGGGCCCGCGTGGGCTGTCCTGTCTAGCCCCTCCGCCAGCCGGGCAGTACCGGGCATTTGCCTTTCCTCGCTATTTGGGGGTCACGTTGGAAGAGTTTATCCCTGGGGTCTGTTTGGGAGCCTGGAAAGGGGTGCGCCAAGCGCAGAATGGATTTGGTCTAGCGATCAGGTTTCCTCTCCCCCCCCATTCCCCGTTCAAACCTCTTTAAAGCCGAATTCCTCCCAGTTCTTTGCGCCAAAATTAACTGACCTGAGGAGACCCCGTACTTTCTGACAGATTTGCCCTACACCTTCCTGACTTGTAACTTTACTTTGCTCTGTGGCTTTCCGTAAACAATTACTACTTTTGTCGACTTTTTCTTCCCAAGTTTTCAGTTACTAATGGGTGTTTGTATTCGTTCGTGTGCGTTTTAGAGAGTTGGGGGTGGCTACGCTCCTGGAAATTCCCAGGATGAGTTTGGGAAGGGGAAGTTCATGTCCACGTCGAGCAAATAATAAATAGATATTTTTGTTGGAGGAGAAAGCATCTAATTGTAAGATCGTTTCTAATGTAATTGTGCATTACAGATGGAAGTGAATTGTTTAACACTAAAAGACCTGATCAACCCCAGGCAGCCCAGACTAGATTTTGCCACCGAAGATGGGGAAAATGCACAAAAGGTAAGTGCACCAAGGTCTAACATATTTGGGATAGTGATGTCTAATTCAATTAAGTGTTTCAATATGCCACTTGTATTTGTCTTGTAAATCCAATGAATATGGTGAACATTGTAGAAATGTACTTTTTTAATGGAGTCACCCAAACCATTAGTAATTGAGTTTCTCAGTCATTGTGCAGGGGAAAGAGGCTAGGTTAGATGTAGTGTTGGAACCAATTTATATTAATCAAAGATATGCTGACCCCTTCAATCAAAAGTTTGTAATACTTGTAGTTGTCAACATTGGAATTAGCTAATGCTGTGCAGGAATGTTAAACCTGAGTACCCGGGAAGAAAGACTCTGCTATAAATGCTGGATTATTAAAGTACTGTGAATGTTCTTCATGCCCATGCATTAATCAGCTCTAGAGGCAGTTCCCTTCACCCATATAGGGAGAGAAGTGACTGAGCTACCAACACACCC
>NW_005871057.1:1213005-1305865 GCF_000147115.1 Myotis lucifugus | reverse complement strand
TATCTAAACTATCACTATACCCTACCACATCAGCACAGTTATGCTCACCAACCAGTGCCCTACCAAAAAGCTGTAAGAGCTTGTTAGTAGCAAGCATCTAAGTGTTTTTAGGCAAACACAAATACATATAATAAACCTGGATGTAGAAACTTTGAATATAAATCTGAGCATAGCAACTTCCTTGGGTTTTGAACTTTTCTAGGATTTTGGTCTAAATTTTAGATTTAGTGTCAACAATGAAACTGTCTGGTTGCAAAGAATCTGTTATGTGGCCCTTTGAAGAATATTTGACAACCATTAATTTTAGATAGGTGTGAAATTGTATGCTTTTCCCAAGTAGGGTTTTTCCCTCCTAGCATTCACTTTTTTGTTGTTGTTGTTAGGAAATGAAGTACACCAAAGCATTATTGTTTTAAAGAGGACTTTTAAAAAAATTATCCAAGCTTTATGAAGGTGAAAATGCCCAGACTTTGTATTTTTAGAATTTTGGCTTTGGGAGTTTCAGAACAAAACTCTGTTATCTTTTATAATTTGAATGGGACAGCCTTGAAAAAATATGTACACATTTATATAAAGCCTAAGTCAGTGTCCACTTTTTTTTCTTCTGGGCCTTTTTTTTTATCCTCACCCAAGGATATTTTTTTCCCATTTTTTTTTTTGTTTGTTTGTTTTTTAGAGGGAGTGGAGGTGGGGAGAGAGAAAGAGAAACACCGATAGGTTGCCTCCCGCACGCACCCAACTGGGCCAGGGTTCGAGCCTGCAACCCAGGTACAGTGTCCTTGGATGGGAATCGAACCCGAGACCCTTTGGTCCGACGCTCTTACTACTGAGCAAAACCGGCTAGGGCTGGGTCAATGACTTCTTATCAAGTGCCTTCAACTTCTACTCTAGTTAGTTAGCATCAGTAAATGCTATGCCCAGTTGAGCTTTCACATTCTAATGGATATGGGGGAAAACTCAAGTGACTCAAGAGTGATTGGAAAAGTGGTTACAATGTTCGAAATGGAATGTCTGAGCAGGAATTATTTCACCTCTTAAAGAGAAGGCAAGGGGTAAGAACAGTGCTTCTGCTAGTTGCTTGGAGGGGCTTTGTCTCTTTTCCTGTTGCTGGGAAGGATTTCTAGGGATAGTGAGAACATGGGATTTGGAGTCAGATCTGGGTTTGAGTTTCTGTTCTGCTATTCGCTATGTCACCTCAAACAGATATATTTATTTAATCTTTAAACAAATATTTATGTCAAAGGTGCTAAGGGGACAGTCGTTTATTAGGAGTTAATAAATCTGTTTCTTCCATAAATTGCAACTAATAAATAGCACCTCCCTCTTTGGGTTTTTGTTGAGCACTCAGCAACATACACTGTTCACGCTGTACTCAAATTAATAGCCCAAAAATGAATATGATGCAGGCCCTGCCCTTCTTTATTTGAGAGACTTTCAGGAACTCAGATGTAAAACTAACCAACTGCACTATGATTTGATAAGTGCTATAATAGTGAGAACAAAGTGGTCCCCAGGGAACAGAGGAGGAAGAAATAAATTCATGGGGAGTCTAGAGAGAGTTGAAGGCTTCTAAGGAGCTAACATTAAGGTTGAGGATGTTCAACCTACAAGAAAACAAGAGTGTTTAAGAGGGACATTTTAGGCAGGAGAAACAACATGAGGTGTGGGTGTTTACGAAATGTTCAAGAGATTCAGCATGGCCACAAACGCATAGTGCTGAGTTGTTCCTTCTTAAAACCCTCCGAGGGATGCTTGCTACAGTGTCCTGTGCATCATTTGGCATATAGAGCATTTATTTTTCTTGATTGGTCAAGAACTGTTAAAGTACATGCATCTTTTTATTTCTCATGGAGAAACTTAAAACATAAAGGAGTTTTCAACTTGCTTACCCAAATTTACTGTGCCCAGTTGTGGGATTATAAACAACTCTCCTAATTTGTTCACAGTGCATTTAATCATGACAAATAGAAAATGGATGATTTGGGACAAAGAGATGAGTAGTGAGATTGAGCTGCTTTGTAAAAGAGGTAACACTTGAGCTAAGATTTAAACTTGCAGTGGTTCTCAACCTGTGGGTCGCGACCATCGGAAAACACATATAGCATATCAGATATTTGCATTACGATTCATAACAGTAGCAAAATTACAGTTATGAAGTAGCAACGAAAATAATTTTATGGTTGGGGGTCACCACAACATGAGGAACTGTATTAAACCGATGGTCGGGAACCACAGGTTGAGAACCACTGGCTTAAAGGAATGAAGGTTAAGACTTAGGCAAGTAGAGAGGAACTAGTAAAAGTAGAAATGAGACCCTGGCTGGTTAGCTCAGTGGGTTAGAGTGTCGTCCCAGTATGCCAAATTGTGGGTTCGATCTCTGGTTAGGGCACATACAAGCAATCAATGAATGCATAAGTAAGTGGAATAACAAATCAATGTCTCTCTCCCTCTCAAATCAATTTAAAAAAATAGTAGAAGTGAGTGGTATATTTGGGGACAATGCCTAGATTTAGTGAGCACAGGTTTTTTGGAAGGTCATTCATCTCTTTTGGAAGTGGTTAAGAAAGGTGAATTCAGTTTGAAATACATATCTGTATCTGTATGATTACAGGTAAATAAATATGTGCAGAAAGCAGCTGGTTGTCTGACTTTGGAATTCGTGGGAGGTACTAGCCAAACACAAACTTGAGAATTATCAACATACACGTTGGTTTTAAAATCAATGTACATGAGAGTCATGAACTATGCAAGAGAGAGAAAGTAGAGGCAAGTGTCAGGCTGAGGTTTGTAAGAGTGGGAAAAGAGGAACCAATGAAGGAGACTGAGAGGAAACAGAAATAGGAAGAGAACCAACAGAGAAAGACTTATCTCAGGACCAAGAGTTTTATAGAGCAAAGAACGGTCAGCAGTCTTACCATTGCAGTGAGGTCAAGTGAGGTATTCTGCCATTGATCTGGCTCCTGGAAGGTGACCTCAGTCAGAAGCAGTGGACCAGAACACACTGATAATTTGAGGAACCCCTGGGATATGATCAGGGGAAAGCCCTCAGTATGGATTACTCATTCTAGAAGTGCTCTGAAGGGAAAGAGAGCTGTTAGTCAGTAGCTCGGGGAACTTCCTAACAGGTAGTCTTTGCAATGAGCAATTAACGACAGGCAAGGCTTAACCTATGGCATTAAAGACCAGGGCATGGGTGGGGGTGGGGATGGGGGGGCAATGGGGTGATAAGGACACATGTAATACCTTAATCAGTAAAGAGAAAAAAGAAAATTAAATAAAAAGACCAAGTGATGGTGTGAACAGCAGCTCAAATGTGATGAAATGCAGGGCAGGTTTAAGAAAAGCAAGTGGACTGTTGGGGCAAAATGTGGAATTTGCATAAGATGGAACGGGAAAAGAGGTTGGCATAAGGCCAAAAGCCTTGACAAGGCTGATGACTATATTATTTGAGGTCACATGATCAAAGCTGTATCTGAAACAAAAGCAAGACTAAACCCAAGATCTTTTGACTACCAACCCCTCTCTGTGGCAGCGTACAGCATAGTCTTGACACTGGTCTAGTCAATAATGATGAACACTTGCATAGCACTTCACCATTACAAACTGCTTTCGCCTTCATTATCTGATCTGATCCTCACAGTAACTCTGCAGCAGGCTCTCCAGTGTGTGTTACTTCTATTTACATATGAAAACAAGAAAACCTGTGTCCTGGATTACTTTCTCCAGGCTCTGTCTGAGGGAGGAAGTGATTTCTAGGGAGTTGCAGCTTAGATTTCCTGACAAGCAGGTGTGACAGGGAGCGTAGTGTGCAGGAGGTTTCTAGGGAGAGTTCTAGGAATCAGTGCCTGGGAAGGGAAGAGAAGGGAAGGCAGCAGAAATGGACAGAGGAAGAGGCAGATCTGGAACACAGTTTCAGGGGAAGTCTGAGTTTACCCTAGGGGAGTTCTGGGATGACCCCTGGAGTAGGGCAAGGGGGCCTGACTTTTACATGTCAGGCCTCCCGGGGAGGGGGCGATCCCAGATGAGTCAGCCCTCTTAGGCCCACCAAGGCATTCCAGTTAAGGGCTTCCTGTTGGTATCATTTCCAGCAGCGGCGGGGAATGATTCATTCCTGAAGAGGTCTGATTGCATCCAAGCATCTACCCACACCGCTGGGCAGCCTTGCTGGAAAGCCTTGGAGATAGAGACTTTAGTCTGAACTCCTTATCTTATGGACCAGGAAACTTGGTCCCAGACAGAATGAGCAATTTGTTCAGTATCAAAAAGATACGGAGCTGAGATAAAAACCAGGTTTCCAAATTCTTGTTTCAATCCCCTTTTCACTGCCTCGTACAGTGTCAGGATTGCAGGATAAACAGGCGGATGGAGCAGGGTCGACTAGATAGCAGTCGACTTTCTACCCACCTGCTGAGACCTTGAAAAACAATTTGCTAGACATTTTTTTTTTCTTTTGATATAGAGGTGTGATACAATCACAACATATCAGGTAACCTAACTCTCCCCCTACTTTAAGTACAGATGGTCCCTTCTTAAGATGGTTAAACTTACAATTATTCAACTTCATGGTGGTGTGAAAGTGATACGCATTTGGTAGAAATCATACTTTGAATTTAGAATTTTGCTCTTTCCCAAAATAGCGATATGCAGTAGGATAATTACTCATGATGCTGGCAGAGGTGTCGAGCAACAGCTCCCAGTCAGCCACACGGTCAAAGGGTAAACAACCCATACTCTACAGCAGTGGTTCTCAACCTTCTGGCCCTTTAAATACGGTTCCTCATGTTGTGACCCAACCATAAAATTATTTTCGTTGCTACTTCATAACTGTAATGTTGCTACTGTTATGAATCGTAATGTAAATATCTGATATGCAGGATGGTCTTAGGCGACCCCTGTGAAAGGGTCGTTTGACTGCCAAAGGGGTCTCGACCCACAGGTTGAGAACCGCTGCTCTACAGTGTACTACGTTGCCAGTGTTTTTGGATCTTGTGCTCTGTGTTTTCGCATCCCATCACGTCTACAAAACGCCCATCTGGGTCTCCTGCTTCTGGTGAGAAGAAGAGGAAGGCCATTGCAGGTGCTCCTCGACTTATAATGGGGTTACATCCCTATAATGTAGGTGTTCGGAGCACATTTAAGGTAGGGTAGGCTAAGCTATGAGTGTCAGTAGGTTAGGTATAGTAAATGCATTTTCAGCTTATGATATTTTCAACTTACGATTGGCTGATCAGGACATGACTTCCTAAGTCGAGGTGCATCTGTAATACTTAAACTGTAGCGAAAAGATATCAAAGTGTTGGAGGAAATGATCTATCGGAATTGCTCCTTGGCAGAAAGAAGGAGGAACACATCGTTTCTGCGACTGCAGGTGCCGTGGAAGGTAGAGAAGGCAGGTGAATCTCTGTCTGGCTCAGTAAGCCTGGGCCACACCCTCTACTGTAGGGATACCTTTTTGAATAACCAGATAATCAAGGCACCGTGTTCTCTGTGCACTTGTACAGGGCAAGGCATTGTGCCAACAATCGTGAGGAATGAGACACGTACTTACTCCCTGACCTCCAGAAGTGCACAGTCTCGTGAATGAGACAAGACATTCACCCCGGAAGTTAAATCTATTAGCTCTGAGTGTCAGAATGAATGTTAATAAAGACTAGGAAAGAGGAAAAGACGGCAGCTAAGTTTTATTGCATGCTCACCATATGCCAGGAACTATTCTCATAACCCTGAGGTTGGTATTTTTACGAACTTCGTTTTCAGTTGCGAGAATGGAAGCCTGGTGAGGAGAAGGAACGTGCCCTCCCTCACACCAAGTAGCTGGCACTAGAGCCTGCATGCAGAACTGCTTCCCCATCGATACTGGCGGCCTGCTGGGTACTGTATGTTGGAGCTGTGAAAAAGACAGCTTCCTCCAGCGGGCACCCAGGACAAGCTTATTTCTAGAGGCAGAATTTCAGAAACTCCGGCTTTCAGTATGTCCTGCATACCAGTCCTGCATACCTTTCTACGGAATGAGGTTGTATGTAACCTCGAGCAAGTTGTTTAACCTCTCTGTGCCTCAGTTTCTTCAGCTGTAGACTGGAAAAATAATAGTACCCAGGTCACAGGATTAGAAGAGGTTACTATCCATAAAGTACATGAAACACGGTGTGGCACATGGTAAACCCTCAATACTTTCCCTGGTAGAAGACTTCATCAGGATTGCACACTTGTAGGAACTTGTTAAGAGATATCGGTAGAGAGGGGAGGAAGAGATCAACCAAAGAATATGTACGCATAGCCCGTGGACATAGTAATGTGGTGAAGGCCGGGGAGGGGCAGAGGTGGGGTGGAGAGAGGCAGAGGCAGAGGTGGGGTGGAGAGAGGCAGAGGAGGGGAATGGAAGACATCTGTAATAGAGTCAACAATAAAAATTTTAAAAAAGAAAAAGAGTTAAACAATAAAAAACAGAGAGAGAGAGAGAAGTCGGTAGATGCAGCGCCCCAGGCTGGATGCTTACTGCTGCTTGTGGCGGGAGAAACCTAGGCTCCCATCCCCACGCGCTTCCTTCCTGTTACAGGAGGACAGGACCACCATGGCTAGTGGGCAGCTTCTGCCAATTCAAGAACAAGAGTTGGCGTGCTAACACAGATTCCAGTTTCTCCCAGTCTTTTCCCTCTGCACATGTTGCTCGTTTATAAGAAAGCACTTTTTGTAAACCACTGTTCAGCCAAAATCCAAGCATACAGTAGCTATAGAGTGCTACCTGTACAGGAAAGGGAGTGACAAACATGTAACCACCCACCTTCATAATTGTATAAGGCGCTATTGCCTGGAGGTGAATTCTGCTATAATAAGAGCCGAATCTTTCTGTTTTTGAATGCCAAAAACTGGTTTTAGGGGAAAGAAATTTGTTTTAATTACTCGGTTGTTCCAAATGTGGGTTCTCTCTACTCAGTCCTTTTTTACAAGGGACATAATGGACCCATCATTAATCTCAAAGTGTGACCTGAGGGTAGGTTCTACTCCACAAACTATTACCAAGCTGGAAAAAATCAAGAACAACTTGAGAGGTAAGCACTTAGAAGTCTCTATAGCAATTTAATATCGCCCCCATGACACCTAAGCCTGTGATCAGTGGTCTCTTCTTATCGAACAGGCTGTAGGTCAGTTTGATTGGTAATCTCACATGGGGAGTCATATAGGGTGGGGGTGGCATACGAGTCCTTTGAAGTAAGACTGCTCTCTAGGTTCGTTTTACATGTGGCATTTTGTTGGATGCACTTATATCCGTTGGTCCTGCTAATTGTTACATTAGCACTGTTGAACACTGAACTACAAAAGCATTTGTTTTCTTCACCGGTTAGTGCAAACTTACAGTGTTTAAAAAACATGGCACTTCGGAGTATATGGACTCAATTCACATTTGCCCTTTTCATCCCCAACTATTACAAGCATCCACCAGTGATAGATACACTCATGACTTCTTTCACAGCGATGCCATGAAAAACACGCATAAAAGGAGTAGCAGATTATAATCAGTTTCCCGTTGGAGCTTCTCCTTGAGTTCCATGAATCCTCTGTCTGTTTTTATTAGTCCTATCCTACTATTTTTTCAGCCCTGAACATATGGTCTGGTTGTATTTTCATGGTGGGAACTAAACAGTTCTCTTAGCTGATAGCTGACCTGTCTCATTCTTGCTAAAAGGTCTCTTTTTTAAAATAGGAAAATATATTTGTTGATCGATCAAGGATGGCCCCGAAAACTCCAATAAAAAATGAACCAATTGATTTATCGAAGCAAAAAATCTTCACTCCAGAAAGAAACCCCATTACTCCAGTTAAGCTTGTGGACAGACAGCAGACAGAACCATGGACGCCCACAGCTAACCTGAAGATGCTCATTAGTGCTGCCAGCCCTGACATAAGAGATTGGGAGAAGAAAAAGGGACTGTTCAGACCCATTGAGAACAAGGATGAAGTGTTTACAGACTCTCTGCAGGTAAACAGGCTGTGTTCCTAGCAGCTTTGATAGAATTAAAATTTTTTACTTGGTTATTTAAAGAAATCATAGAATTCTCAATTTTTCAGCTAACTATTGAGCCAAAAGCAGTATTAAGCTTAATATCTTTTCTTTATATAGCTGAAATGGAATTCTCACTCTGTATCTCATTTTTCACAATGAACGCTTTCTTTTTCTTTTTTTAACAATTCTTTATTGTTAAAAGTATTACATATGTCTCCTTTCCCCCCATTGACTCCCTCTAGTCTGCCCCCGCCCCAGGCCTTCAGCACCCTATTGTCTGGACACAGGTAATAGGGAACACTTTTTTTTATAATACTCCCTTAACCAATACACATTTAAAAATCCATTTTTAAGCAATGATATTTAATAACTTTGATTTAATGGGGGAATTTGTGTTTTTATTATAAATGTTGCTGTGGATTTAATTTTGCTCCAATTTTAAGAATTTTTATTTTAATATATTTTTATTGTTTTCAGAAAGGGAGGGAGTAAGGGGGGGGGCAATCTGACCAGAATCAAAACATGACCCTCCACCCCCGAGTGCTCAACCACTGAGCCACACAGGCCAGGCAAGGATAATTTTAATCTAAATGTCTTTGACCTGGGAAATTTTATTATTCTCATGTATGTTCAGTTTGTTGGTTTGGGCTTTAAAGTTATTATTAAATTACATGTCCTGTGGTGAACCAGAGCTATTAAATAAGCTGCATATCTATACTTAAAAAGAAAATCAGTGGTCAATAATTTTCACTCTCCCATCAAACTTTTTCCCAGACTTGCTAAGAAAAGTTGCTCACAGATTGGAATGTTATTTCTCTTCCAGTTTTCTTCATTTTGGTGGATTTTTTAAAAATCTATAAAAATATAAATTAATAGTATTGTTCTGGTTTGGGGATTGGTTGGGAAGTAGAGTCATGGGTATTAAAGACATTACATACATGATAAGTGTATTTTATATGACCAACTATTCTAAAAAAAACAAAAAGAAAACCAATTTTTAAAAAGATATTTCTCAATATTTTTTAAGAATATAAAGGGATCCTGTGACCACAAAGTTTGAGAACTATTCTAGGGTATATACCTAACAGTGCAATTACTAGGTTATTGGATGTTCAATTACTCATAAGATCGTGCCAGATTGTTTTACCAAGAGCTGTTTGTTTCCACCAGTAACGTATAAACATATATTGATCCATATCCTCTCTGGCACTTGAAATTCTCAAATTTATTAATTTCTGCCAATCCAGTGGGTGTACAATTGTATATTACTGTGGTATCCATTTGCTTTTTCCTTGGTTACTAATGAGGTTAAGCTTTTTTCCATATCTTTACACTTGGAGTGCGGGAAACGAGTTAAGTCGGCTCGCGTGAATTGCGCGTACTCCGCGGGAGCCGTCTTTAACTCGGTTCATATAGATTTGCGGTGGAGTGCGGGAAACGTGTAAACTCGGGCCGATGGTAACTGCGTATTACCAAATATTTGTTTGTAATCCACCCTTTTGGTGGATGGAACAAAACCAAAAGACAGAGCCATCTTATATTTTGGCGGGAAATTCACCCGCACTCCAAGTGTTT
The DNA here is from genome assembly GCF_000147115.1 of Myotis lucifugus. Lineage (NCBI taxonomy): Eukaryota > Metazoa > Chordata > Mammalia > Chiroptera > Vespertilionidae > Myotis > Myotis lucifugus. Next base: position 1,296,288 of record NW_005871057.1, on the reverse strand, counting down.
ACTAGCTACCATGTTTTCTCCTCTTCTGTGAAATACCTGTTTGTGTTCTTTGCTCATTTTTATTGATTTGTAGGGTTTATTATATATTCGTGAAACTAAACCTGTACCAGTTATACGTATTACATTTCAATTGGTGCTTGCCTTTTTTCTCTTTATGTTGCTTCTTATAATCACTTGTCCTTGTATCATATATTCAGTTCTTCCTCTTCCCTGGAGTTGGCAGTGCTACGCCTGTCACATATCATAGTTTCACTTGTGTGAGTATCTGTTTCTGGGCTCTTTTCTGTTCCATTGGCCAATTTGTCCGTCCCTCCACCAATACCATCCTATCTAATAAAAACCTAATATGCTAAGTGTCCGGTCATCTGGTCGACTGTTCAACCAATCAAAGCATAATATGCTAATGATATGCTAAGGATGCTCAACTGCTCACTATGACGTGCACTGACCACCAGGGGTCAGATGCTCTGAGCGGTAGGTTAGCTTGCTGCTGGGGTCCAGCCGATCAGGACTGAGCGAGACGGGCCCAACATGCCCTGGAGCCCTCCTGCGTCCCTCCCTGGCCCTGATCGTGCACCGTTGGGTTCCCTCGGCCTGGCTTGCGCCCTCTCGCACTCCAGGACCCCTCGGGGGATGTTGGAGAGCCGGTTTTGGCCTGACTGCAGAACGACTGGTCACTATGATGTGCACTGACCACCAGGGGGAAGACGCTCAACGCAGGAACTGCCCCTGGTGGTCAGTGCGCTCCCACAGGGGCAGCGCCACTCATCCAGAAGCCAGGCTCGTGGCTGGCGAGCGCAGTGGCGGTGGCAGTAGCCTCTCCCACCTCCACGGCAGCGCTAAGGATATCCACCTGCCGGCTTAGGCCCGCTCCCCACGAGCAGCAGGCCTAAGCCATCAGTCGGACATCCCCCGAGGGCTCCCGGACTGCGAGAGGGTGCAGGCCGGGCTGAGGGACCCCCCACCCCCGAGTGCACAAATTTCGTGCACTGTGCCTCTAGTGTTGTAATAAGCCTTCATATCAGGCAAAGCAGGAACCTCAATTTTTCCTTCAGAGTATGTGGACTATGCTTTGCCCTTTTTTTCTTCCATATGTACTTTAGATTGGATTTTAATTGTAATTGCATTGCATGTAGATTAATTTGAGAATTAATCTGTTTATGGTACTGAGTCGTCCTATCCACGAGTATATGTGTTTCTCTAAGTTTTAAGTCTGTTTCTTTAAAGATGCAAATTTTAATATTTTATACAAATAAATATTTGCTAGATTTTTTCCTAAAAGAGTTTTGTCTTTTCAGGAGCTTTCTAAATTCTCTTATTATTAATAATTTGTCAGTCTTATATTTTTCATGTAAACAATCATGTGTTCTGCAGAATGAAAGTTTTGCTTATTTATTCCTTCCCAATTCCTGTGCCTCAGTTTCTTTTTCTTGTCCTCATCCACTGGCTATCTCCAGTATGGTGCAGAAGAGGAGCATCCTTATCATGTCCCTGATTTTTAAAGGGGTAGTTCCAAGGTTTTCTCTTTAAGACTTGTTTTCAGTTGGGTTTTTATAGATACACTTTATTCAAGTTCTCTATTCCTAGTTGTCTAAGAGCATTTTTGAAAATCATGAATGGTTGTTAAATGTATTAAATGTTTTTTTCTGAAGCTATTGAGATCATCCTATTGCTTGAATATGTTCACTGAAAAACGTTTTATTTTCTTGGGTTGAATTCAGCCCTTTTGAAATGTGGGTTGATGAGAGAGGGACACTAGTTTTGTGTACTTGCAATAAGAATAAGATTTGTCTGCTCTGTTCACTTCCACCAACCCTTGGAAATTAGTAAACTTATAAAACAGTTTAATGACACAGTGGAGACCAGTGCGTCTTCAATTTCATGTCAATAGAAATCACCCGTGATCTTATGAAAAGACAGATTCTGATAGACCAGTTCTGGAATGAGGCCTGAGATTCTGCATCTCCAACAAGCTCTTAGTGATGCTTGTCTACAGTCCAACAAACACTCTGTCAGCAAGACTCTAGCAACCTATAAGTGACCGCACTATTCATTGTTTACGCTTTTAACCAGTACGCTCGGCCTCAAATTGCAAAGGACAAAAAATTCAGTCTAGAGAAGGTAATAGGTAGAATGCTAAGAAAATTAGGTTAGGACGTGTATTTTAACTAGACTCTAGGATGGGATGGGATGTCCCCCCAACTTGCCAGTACTGCCCATTGCAATTTCTCTGTTAGGATGTTAACCATGATGTCTCCTCCCTCCCTTCTGTCTGCCCTCTGTAGCTTCGTGTTGTGGGGGACGTTGCTGTGGAGAAATTTGAGAAACGCAGGCCGAGCAGAAAACAGAAAAGTTTAGGACTCCTGTGCCAGAAGTTTCTAGCTCGCTATCCAAGTTATCCCTTGTCAGCTGAGAAAACCACCATCTCCCTAGATGAAGTGGCTGTCAGTCTTGGTATGTATCGTCCGGTTACCCGGAGGTCTGTCTCCAGGTATAGTGGACGCTGGTTTCCCGGGGCAGGCCCTCCAAAAGGGTGAGGACAGGGGCCGGGAGAGCTTCCTTCCGCCGTGACCATTCAGCGTAGGATTGCAGCGGCCTTCTAGGCCTGAGGGTCAACAAGAATTTTGGTTTTCTTAAGCTTAAAAAACACTTTGACGAGACATTACAGAGCCCTATCTCCTATTTTAATTTCATCTTATTTCAGACAGACTAAAAAATGTTTGAAATATCCTGCTGTTTATTTTTACAATAACGCTGCTAAGGGTTCAGAATTGGTGTTAGTTCTATTATAAAGCAAGATTTGAGAGCAAGAGCATTATGTCTGAAGCCTTCTTCTGTGCTATTCACAACAAGCCTGCCAAACTAGGAAAGCACATCTGGTCATAACTCAAACAGCTCAACCTTATAACAAAGGAATGCATGTGTTCACATGGGAGGGTGTGTATAATGTGCAACGCCGTATGTTCTATAAAGAAGTCCAGCAGCTTCCGAATACAGACCCCTAGTGGACATGGATGGCAGTTGGTTTCAGGATGAACATATCGTTGACAAATCATTAAGCAGGAATCACAAAGATCTGCAGGTGGAGGGTGTCTCCTTAGGAGGTTTTACATACATAATTTTGATAGATTATATTTTTAATTTGTTTATTAGTTCTAGTTCTTCCCATAGCCCAGAGAAATATGCACCAGTAGATGATTGTCAGTCTGAATTATTCACACCGATGGCTAAAGAGATTGTGCTTGCTGGAAACTGAAATAATGAGGATGCAATGGGTTGTGATGGGAAGAGCCCGGGCTGGGCTTTGGGTCAGGGAAGGCTGGATTGGAAGCCCAGCTCTCCAATTGACAGGCCCTGAGAGCTTTAGGAAGTTGATCAACCTTTTCTCACTGGGACCATTGCACCTACCTGGCAGAAACTTAGCCAGGTTGGGATAATGTCAGTAACGTGCCTAACCCGGGCCCTGGCATGGGTGGCTCTTACTGTTACATGGAAACTTTCCCTCGGCTCTTTCTTGATGTACCCCCTCTTCCCTAAGCTGTCTGTTCAACCTCTGCAATTAGGAAGGGGGAGTAGAGCGCTTTGCTTGGGGAGCCGTTTTGAAATTCAGAAATGGGAACACAGTATTTGGCACTGGTGGCCATGAGACAAGAAGGGCAGAGTGACCCAGCAGTGGAGAGGCTTGACCCATTGGAGGCACAGCATCCTGGAAACTCGTCTTACAGAGGATGAGGGTAAAACAACAAATCAGCATCCTTCTCACTGGGACTCCTGAAGCCAGAACCTTGCACTGACGTCAGTGCAGAAGACGAACGGTTGGAGGTAGGAAGGCCGTGTTACAGGACAGACTCCTGCTCGGGGGCTGCAGGTCATTCTGCAGATCCCCGCGTCATGACTGCCTGGGGCAGAACCAGGGATTTTTGCAACAGCTGGCTAATGCCTCACATCACCCAGACCTGCCACATGACCTTACCATCTCTCTTCATGTGAGGTCAAAAATGAGGTCCCTCCCGGAAATTATTTCAGGGGTGACCGACTCTTCGGGTTGAGTCTAAACTCCCTACTGCACAGTTTCCCAGGTTCTGGTTCCATATAGATTGGACATGGATATCATAGGTAAGAAGTCAAAGAACTAGGAGGACTTCAGTGAATGGAAAATAGCACGGCCCAAGAAAATAGTGTATGGGGCTGAGGTGTTCTTGGTAAGCTCTGTCGGGGATGAAGGGAGGCCTGGTAAGAATTGGTAAATCCTGATGGCATAACTAATGCCGTGAATAGGATTGCCTGGATACAAAAGGAAAGGAAGGCTGGTGCCAAGGAAAACCTCCCTGGCAGGACAAGGCCCAGAGTCACTGGCACGTCTGGAGACCTGGGGAATGGGACTCTTCAGTGCACCAGCCAGTGGACAGGCACACTCAGTCCGATAGGAAAGGTGGGTGCATTACCAGCATCACCTGCTACACCTGTTGTGCACATTAAATGTGTTACTCTCCGGGTGGTCAGAACCTTCCTTTCTTTTCCCTTCTTGGGATGTCGAGCCACTAGATGGAGACTTAACAGATTGTATCTAATACAAAACAGCCGGGCATATGGCTGGCCCTGGGGTGTTTCAGTTGCATTCACATGACATTTCTAATGGGAAGGTTTATAGAATGTTACACTCTAAACACGATGTGTTAATATAGGAAAACAGACTGGAGCAAGGTACCCAGGGGTCGGACAGGGGGCTGCTGACGGCCCTACACCACCTTCCAGCAGACATCTGGCACCGACGCGGGCTGAGGAGCCTTTCAGGGTCAGGAGCTGAAATGCTCTGACGGGCTGTGAAATGCCTCCTCATGCATGTGATGAACTTCCTCTCAGCTCCGGGCTTCTCGTTGTAATTCAGTCTGTTTCTCCTGTTAAGTTTTTGCAGGGCCACATGCTGCATTCGCTGAGTCTGCCCGGATTATATTACAGCTCCTGGCAAGTGCACAGAAAGAGGGCCTGGTTGTAGCTGGGCTGGTTTTCTCCAAGGTGCCTGGAGGCTTCTGTTATGGATACTTACATGAGAGCAAAGAGGGAGGTGGTTCCAGAAGCCCGAGGGCCTGTTGCACAGGAGGTTTTTAAATCTGTTTCCACTGATCCTCGATGCCAGCATTGACCTGAGGTAGCCCCAGTGCCAGGCAGGAAGTGCCAAACAGTGAGCATGTGTTGGAGACTCTTCATGTTTGTGGTCGCATCGAATCCTCATCTGAGATAAACACTAAGCCACAGACAGGTTAGGTCACTACTCAGGGTCACTGACTGGGACAGACAACACGGGGATTCAAATCTAGGCAGTCTAACCCCAAAATCCCCACACTAAGCACCATAAATATTTTTGGTAAATTCAGTAGATGGCTCATAATCCTAGCTATTTGGACAGAGTATTGGGCAAGGGTTAGGGAACTGATGAACTTGCTGGTCCGTCCGTACTGTACACGAAGTCTCTGTTTCGCTGGGCTGCTTGGCAGGGTGCGGTGAATGAGAGCACGGGAGAGTTGTCTGTAGCCATGGTGAAGCAGAGCGTACTCAGATGTTGTTCCAGCCCTAACCGTGGCTTCATCCATCATCTTGAGAAGGGGCCTAAACTCTTGACTCCTAAGTTTCCAGTGTGAAATAGGACACAAAATACTTGCCATCTGTTTTCCTTATTGGACCATTAAGAGAGTTAGCAAGATAATTATTTTACATCATTCAAACTCCAGGAATGGAAAGTATTGTCCAGACAAGGTATCTGTCCTTGGGCACAGTTTATTTTATAGTCTGCATCATTAGGACTATAAGTCTAAATCAGCCAGCCAGCATTCACCAGGTGTCCATCGGGCGTGCTAGCACCTGTGTTGCTCAGTCCCACCCATTGTAACAGGCTCACAGGGCTAAAGAAAAGACATCTGCTGCGTGTAATACAGGTAGGATGTCAGCCGTCTCTGGGTGGATGTTTTATCCTACTGGGGGTTAGGTCACAAGAAAGGGAAAGAAAAAAAAATTCGGTTACTTGCATTTTTAAGGGGTGAATTTGTGGCACAGCCACACTTGATGGACATTCCCCTGGGCATCACCCAAAGTAGTTCACAGACATGGTCCAGGCTCTCAAGGAATTTATCCTCAGAAAAGTCTGCATGATGATGGTTGGCTTCTGTCTTTCCAACAGGCGTGGAAAGGAGACGCATCTATGACATTGTGAACGTGCTGGAGTCACTGCACTTGGTCAGCCGGCTGGCCAAGAACCAGTATGGCTGGCACGGACGGCACAGCCTGCCGAGGACCCTGCGGAACCTCCAGAGACTAGGAGAGGAGCAGAAGTACGAGGAGCAGATGGCATCCCTCCAACAGAGGGAGCTGGACCTGATGGATTACAAATTCGGAGAACGTAAAAAAGATGGCTGTGCAGATCCCCACGATCAACAGTTGCTGGATTTCTCGGAGCCCGACTGTCCCTCCTGTGAGTTCATTGTAACCACGTGGGTAATAGCAGAGAGACAGTGATGGTCTCTTCTGAAGAGACTCACTGCTGAGGTGGGAAGTGCCAGATTGACAACCCTGGAGGGAGGTGTCCTCTTACTCTCTCCACTGAAGAAAGGCAGACAGATGGCTCCCCCGCTGGGTTGCCCACTCACCCTCACTGAAAACCTGTCTACTGGCAGATCACTTGGTGGTTGGTGTTTGGACTGCAGATCGCTAACGGAGCTCCCATTCCAGATTGACAGCCCCTTGCTGGTTTCTGTTTGTGAGCCTTTAAGGAAAATTTGCTCTGAAAGAAGTTATCGTTACAATGAAATTAATTTTTCAAGTTACATATGGGAGTAGATTATATAGAAAAGAACCCCATTAGCAGCACATGTTGATTAGAAGGATAGACACTGGATGCAGAATGTTTTTCACTGACGTCCACATTGCTCTTCCCCTCCCGACTCATTTTATCCTCTTCCTGTCTTAACCATTGGTCCTCATCATTCTCTCCCTACTCCCTCCTGCTAAGATGATCAAGTGCAGGTATCACTCACATTTCACTTGCAAATTTAAGAAACAGGAATGGAAAGGTGGGCCTGGTTTGCATTCAGTTTACTGCCTCTTGCCTTTTAGTTCCAGCCCATGAGCCAGTTGTATCTTAATAACCAGGGGAGACAGCCATCTGTCGGGATGGTCTTCCTGCCATCCTCAGCAGCACACATCTCATCAGTTCTCCTATTTAGTTACAGTTTATTTCTGAAAAGAAATGGAAGAGGTGGGCACCTGCTGTGATTACAGTACGTGCTGGATACAGACATACCTCAGAGCCAGTGTGGGTTTGGTTCCCGACCACCACAATAAAACACGTTGTAATCTTTTTGCTGGTGAAGGGTTCTTGCCTTCAATTTGTAAAAAAAATGCAATATCTGTGAAGTGCACTAAACAAGGTTTGCCTGTATTGTGGGCACAGAGAAATTAAAGTAGAATCCTTGCCTTTGAGGTCAGAGTGGATGTTTGAAAACAGTTTCTCATCCCTACCCTATCCCCCCCCACACACACTTTTTTTTTAATCCTCACCCGGGGATATTTTTCCATTGATTTTTAGAGAGAGTGTGGAAGATAGAGGGAAAGACAGTGAGAAATATCGATGTGAGAGAAATACATCAATTGGTTGCCTCCTGCACGCGCCCTGACTGAGGTACGTGCCCTTGACCAGAATCAAACCGGGACCCTTTGGTCCACAGGCTGACGCTCTATCCACTGAGCCAAACCGGGTAGGGCTCTATCCTATCCTTTTCTCCTCCCACATCAATCCTGGCAGAGAGCTGCTTTAGGAAAACCACCTCCTGCTTTCTATTCCACACAGTGTGAGTATAAAGCATTAAGAGTGGGTTAACATTCGCCTTTCAGCGTCTATTCCTACGGAAATCTTATGAGCAGCAAGAGAGTCCGCCTTGTCTTTTTGAGCCATCGTCTGTGACTGTGTCCAGAAGGCTTCTCTCTGTAACAGAAGTGATCTTTCCATTCACTAGCAGAGTCAGATCATTCTGGCAAACTGTAAATAGAGTCTTTCTTGTGGTAAATTATCTTTTTGATGCCTTTGTTTCGTTCCCTTTGTAGCATCTGCAAACAGAAAAGACAAGTCTCTGAGAATCATGAGCCAGAAGTTTGTCATGCTGTTCCTCGTCTCTAAAACCAAGATTGTTACTCTCGATGTGGCTGCCAAAATCCTGATAGAAGGAAGCCAGAATGTGCTGGACCACAGTAAATTTAAAAGTAAGCACCTCACCTGAACCCACCTCGCTGGCCCAGGGAGGGCGGGATTCATACGGTGATGTTTCTGCCTCTGAAAGTAAAAGAACAATGGTTTTTTGGAGAAGTGCACTCCTTCCTGCATCCCAGAATCCTTGGGGCTGTGAGAGGTAAGTTAGTCACCTGCTAGGATTCCCATTGACGTCTCCTTGGCAGTTAGAGTGGACGGTGGAAGCAGAGTGCCATCCACAAATGCAGGTCAGGGTGGGTGTAAGATACTTTGCATTTCTCTTTAGTATCGCAGCATCCAAGACAGAATGTCTGAGTTTTGTTTCCCCTTCCCCCTCCATCCCCACCCCCCACTTACTCTTCTGATGGGTGGAGATGAAAGGTATGTACAGGTAAGAAGCAGCGGAATGACCAGAGTAGGGGAAGGGTGGTGGGACATGGCTGCGGACAAGGAGAGCGTTTCTGAGTTTCATACTTTCTGTCGAGCGTGGGTCCCAAGCCAGAGGCCCTTGGCTGCTGGTAGTCCTTTCAAGCCTTGGGGAGGCATGAGCTCAACATACCTTGTTTGTTTGTGTTTCCAGCTGGAATTATAGCCATCCTGTGGGAGAAATGACTAAATAAAATCTAAGCTCTCCCCCTATTGGGAAGAAAATTGCATCTGGGATGAATGCTTGCTATTTCTAGACAATCATCAATATTCTTTGCTTTATCTTAGCCCTGAAGTCAAGTGGGTTTCCTACCTGTAAATTGATTTCTTAAATAGAAATTACTTTCTGGGCATCACCTGCCTATTTACTGTGTTACCACCCCTTCTGAATTTCTCTTCTAGTCCAGGCATTTTCAGATGTGTCTCCCCAAACCTCTTAAGACTCGAGGATTGTGCATCCCACCCCCTCCCCTCTGGGTGGCCAGAGGCTGGGACTTCAGGTGAGGAACTGCCTGTCTTCAGCACAGCGGTACCTCAGAATCCTGAGCCCGGAACACCCTCTGTGCCCAGGAGTGCGGCTTTGCAGGAAGCTCTGGGGATTCCCTGTCATGTTCACAGCCCAGCTGCCTGGTGGAGCTGGTGCCACAGCCTCCTGCTGGGAGAAACTCGGGCAGGCTTCCGACATGCCACACGTCAGAATCACACTCACTGAGCCTCTAATTACAGCCCGCTTCCCTCCCTCGGGTGTTTTTGCAATCAGGGCTCTCCCTGCTTGTCTTAGAAAGGTGTGAAGCTGTGGAAACGGAAGGACACACCGACCTTGGTCTGTGGCTGCAGATGCATAAATCCTGGGTGATTTCATGACAGAGCCATTGGTCATTTCATCCCACCCACTGCTCTCCCCTGAGGTGTATATGGTGGCCAAGAAAAGTGACCTGTCACATAAACTACAGTGTAATGGTGCCGCAGGCAGCATGACCGTAATTGTGTTTGATGTCTTCCAGCAAAGGTCCGACGTCTCTATGACATCGCCAATGTCCTGACCAGCCTGGCTCTGATCAAGAAAGTGCACGTGACGGAAGAGCGAGGCCGTAAGCCAGCCTTCAAGTGGATCGGGCCTGTGGACTTCGCCTCCAGTGGTGAGGCATGGTTTTGTTAGGCACCTATTTTATTTAAAATCCTACATTTCTAAGTCCTTTTCTGAATCCTACATCTACTACAGAGTGAGATCGATCTTCTCCCTCACTTTCCGTTACCCAAGTCACCTTCAAATTAGACTGTGATGTCACTCTCGGAACAGTGAGTATTAGTCCACAAATGGTTCGTGCTGGTCGGCTCACACAGTTGGAGGGGAAATACTGAGAGCTTAAGATGTGGGAGTTTCTGTAACTAGTAAATTACAGCCCTTTAGCATGTTCTATTTTATTCAGAAGATTTTTTTTTCCTGGAAATTTGGGACAAGGGATTTAAAATGACATTTATAAACTCGAGTGATGTCTACATTAGTGGAATACCTAAAATATTGTTTTTCTTTGAAATTCCACATAATGTAAAAATTATACTATTGCTATCATGAAACTAATATATGGTAAAAATGGCTCCTAAATATAGTATAGATGCAATGAACACCTGTTTTTTATCTTTTATTTCAAAGGTTACAAATGTTAATTTTACTAAACTAGAGCAGAAGAGGGTATTATCTTCTACCTATTTCACAGGTAATAGCTGAGCAATTGGGGACTGGATCCTACCGTACCAGCTACTTTACATATAACTAGGCTGCCTGAGAAAAAACCATTAATGTTATTTTTAAATTACCCTTGCAATTTTGGTGTTAGTGGCATAAATTCCTGCCACTTAACCCAGGCCTATAGAAGATACAGCTCTCTACCTCATTGTAGCACATTATTCACTTCGGATCTAGATGAAACCACTTGAAATCTAGTGTAACTAATTCCACCCAGCAAGTACTTACTGCGTGTGGACTGTGCACGTGCCATGAGAGACTAAGGCTGCATACACCTCGCCATCCGTGCCTACATGGAATACACAACGTTGCCCTTTTCTGTTGCTCTGCCTTTGGCTTCTCTTCATCCTTTCACCTGTGAAGCCCTCTTCTCTTGGACATGAAAATACTCTGTTCCCCTTTCCAGATCTGTCACAAATGTCAACTCCTCCATAAAGCTTCCCTCGTCACCCAGAGCAAAGAGTCTCTCATCTGAACTGCTGCACTTTAGTATAATGCTGTTGTACTTGGTGATGCTGATGTGATGCTGTGGTCCCTGCTCCGTGGGTTTGAGGGCAGAAGAGGTCTTTGTTCATCTTTGATTACCTGACGTACCCAGATCCGTGCCTTGCTCACTTTCGTTGGTTAATGAGCCTCTACTGGAGTCGTATAGTTAGCACTCATTTGAAACTTAGAATAACAGTCAAGCACTATACATGGTGGTAGTGGTGCTATAGGAAATCAAAGGATATGGGTGAAGTTCTGATGGACTTTTAGGTTTTGGAGGGATGGAGAGCTTTTTAGTTGAAGGAACTGATACCTAAGCACAAGTCTGGTGTGTGGGGGAGAGATCAGCCATCCTGATCTGAGTGGAGGGCATAGGGCAGAGAGTGATGAGGCATGAAGTGCGATCAGTTGGAACAGAATTTTTGGTGGGCTTCAAAGGGTAAGCAAGACATTTGTACTAGATGCATAGACTGACGTGACAAGGGGTCTTTAGTCTTTAGATAGGTTGAAAGAGAGGAGGGGTTCAAGGATGGTGGTATCATTGCAGAAAATGAGGTAGTTGGGGAAATGAGCTGGAGTTGAGAAAATGAGTTCATGTATTTGCATAACCAGTGGGACAGCAACTGGGGGGAGCTCTGATCTGAGGAGGGAAAGAGGGCTTGGAACCAGGTCAGGAACCTCAAAAGTAGCTGCTTACCTACCCTCAGAAATGTGATCCTTGTTCTGCATTCCCTAGTTTCTACTGATATCCTCATCAGCCCAGCTGTCAAATTTGGAACGAGTTACCTTTGATCCCTTAATTCACTCCTTGATTAGCAGTGCCTCACAATTAAACTTCATATATGTCTCTTTCCTATCTCCCTTCCCACCATCATGGCTTTTCTTCCTTTTAACAGCTTTATTGAGGTATCATGGCACATTATAAGTGGAATGTGGTTAAAGTTACAATGTGATAAGCTTTTGCATCGTCTGCATCTGTGAAGTAATCACCGCAGTCAAGACAGTGAGCCCATCACCCTCCAGAGTCTCTTCTGTCCCTTCAAACTTCTTCCTTCCTCCCCTCCTCTCTCCCCAGGGGAAGCCCCTGATCTGCTTTCTTTCACTCTAGATTTGTTTGTATTTTATAAAAATTTTTATCAGTGAGTCACCTACAGTCATTATTCACAGACTAGAGGCCCGGTGCACGACATTCATGCACTGGGGTAGGGAAGGGGGAGTGCAACCTGGCCTGCACCCTCTCATAGTCTGGGACCCCTCGGGGGGTGTCCCCTCAGGGAACGGGCCTAAGCTGGCAGTTGGACATCTCCCGAGGGGGGTCCTTAGCACTGCTGTGGAGGCGAGAGAAGCTCCCACTGCTGCGCTCACCGGCCATGAGCCATGAGTGACCACCAGGGGGCAGCTCCTGCATTGAGCTTCTGCCCGCTGGTGGTCAGTGCATGTCATAGTGACCAGTTGTTCTGCCGTTTGGTTGATTTGCATATTAGCCTTTTATTATATCGGATTCCATATTTGCAAATTTATCTACTCAAATTTGTCACTCCAAAAGTAATACTCGCAGCATTTTCTAAGTTGTTCACAGATATGCAGAGTGGCAGAAAGTTTGAGTTGCCAACTGAGGTCAAGCTGGACAGTGCTCTGCCTGTTTCAGCTCTCATACTATAAACAAGTGTCCTTTTTGTGGTCCTTTTAATGCCATGTTTCACATTTGTGTGCTTGGAGTTGGTGATTTCGCTGTTTGAAATGGTACCCAAGTGTTGTGCTGAAGCGTTGTCTAGTGTTTCTAAGTGATGTACCTTACAGAGAAAATACATGTTAGAGGAGCTTCATTGAGACATGAGTTCTAGTGCTGTTTGCTATGAGTTCAGAACTGATGGATCAACAATATGTATTAAATAAGGTGTCTTTAAACAGAAACACATAAAACATGGTTATGTGTAGATCATTTGACAAAAATGTTGTGACCAGAGGCATGCAGGAACCTAACCCTGTATTTCCTCTAGGAACAGTGCTTCAGTGTTTGCTAATTAATTGTTCCTGCTCACTTTACAGAACATGAGAACCACAAACAACAATAGGCTGTACCTCCTATACTCTTTATCAGGCTTCTTTCACTCGGCATAATTATTTTTAGATTAATCATGTAGTAGCATTTATCAGTAGTTTTTTCCTTTTATTGCTAAGAAGTATTCCATTGTATGGCTATATCATTCTTCAATCATTTACATGTTGATGGACATTTGGATTATTTCCATTTTTTGGCTGTTACAAATAAAGCTACAATGAATATGTATGTAGCCCTAGCCAGTTTGGCTCAGTAGGTAGAGCATTGGCCTGCAGACCAAAGGGTCCCAGGTTCTATTCCAGTCAAGGGCACATACCTCGGTTGCAGGCTCCTCCCCAGCCGAGGCCCTAGTCGGGGGTCATGCAGGAGGCAACCAATTGATGTGTTTCTCTCACATCGATATCTCTCTGCCTTTCCCTCTCTCTTCCACTCTCTCTAAAAAGCAATGACAAAATATCCTCGGGTAAGGATTAAAACATATATATATATATGCATATATGTGTATACACGTATACACATATATGCATGTACATTGTCCCCATATAGACACATACATATATATGCATGTACATTGTCCCCACTGTTGAAACAACACAGTATTCCTTCTGCTCCTTTTGAGTGGTTCTTTCCCCTCTGGCCTTGGGTAGTTTTCTCACCTGTGTGAGTACTCCACTGAGTACCCGAGGGGCACCTTCCACCCATCTCCAGCATTCTCCTTCTGTATGGCTCTCCTCTAATATCTTGCCATGCAAACTCCAGCTGCCTTGGCTTTCCTGGCCTCCCAGCTCCATCCTAAACCTGGAGAGACTTCCAGGCTCTCTCAAGGTTCCCCTCTCTGCACCCCAACCTGGAAACAGTCTCCAGGCAGTGAATTGGGGCAGTCATGGAGCTCACCTCACTTGATTCCTGGCTCTAAAGGATCATTGTCTTTCATGTCCTGATGTTCAGTGTCGTGAGAGCCACTGGTTGATTTATATATATTGTCCAATGTTTTGTTTCAGGAAGGAGGGGAACTCTGATCCCTGTTATTGTCTTGACCCATTTTTTTCTTTTTGATTCTGTAATTTCTGAATTTCTAAAAAGAACATTTACTGTGTTTTTGTTATAAGAAATAGAAACCCATAAAGGTGATTTTCTTTTTCAGTGTTTGTGTGTTTTAGAGACTGTAAGTGTGGCTGGGCCTTTCCGTCTATTTAACCGGCCTTATTAAAATGGGCATGCTTTGAGCTCCGAAATAAACAGCACAGAAGAGCAGGGTAGGAATAACTGTCTGAGCAACAGCAGTGGGGACTGTTTCTACCTAGAAATACAGGCCTGGTTGAAGCATAAAACGGGCCCCTCAGGCCCAGCCCTTTATTATCCTTACTATTCTGCAGCATTTCAACTATTCTGCAGCATTTCAACTATGAGGTTTCTGTTGACCTTATTCCTTTGGTCACTGGGTAACGGAGCCCTACTGCATAAGAAATAATAAAGCAATAGAATCCAGAAATTTTTATATTCATTGCCTTAGAGCTATGGCATAAGAGACTGATTTCAATTAATGTTAAAAACCTCAAAATATGCACGTTGATACTCTGCCCAAAGAAAGTATCTAAAATGTTAGGTCCCTTCTATTTTGGGGTGAAAAGCATCTTGCTCTACTTTTATTGCAGTGTAGGTAATTTTAGAACATATATGGAGTTAGTCTCACTTTATAGTCCTCCACTAACTTAAAAAGAATTGTACATCAGAAGAAATTGGGGTTTGAGACAGGCTCATATAATTCCTTGGAGTGTCTGAGTTTCTCATTTATAGGGTAGCTCCATTACAATGATAGGCTTTCCAAGCCATATCTTAAAAAGGTAAAGTTATCTGGAATGATAGCTGTGTAACAACACTGCCAAATCTTCCGTTTATGTAGATGAAGAACTAGTGGATGTTGCTGCATCTGTCTTACCAGAACTGAAAAGTGAAACATACAGCAAAGTTCACATCTGTGCTGCACAGAAGCTGGCTCGACGTGGCTCCTTCAACAGAGTTCCAGCTTCTGAGAGGAGTCACAGGAAAGTGAACTCGGGACCCAGCAGCCCTTCCAGGGAAGCACAAGGTATCTACCTGCCTTTGCTGAACCCTGGACTCCATCAGCCCATGTCATCGTAGCCTTACCCTCCACGCGCTGGCACTTTAAATCCAGTCGCCTCTCTAGGCCCTGCCTGTTTTTTCACTACCCTGAAGTGGGACAGCTATTGGGGGTAGAGAGTTGGTGACTTCACAGGGTGTGACCATGGGCCTATTCCTTGATACTGATCCTAGTCAGCCTGGAAGATCAATTAGCTTGCCACGGATGGCCTGTTTGATGCATCTCAAAAATGCATCCGACTTACAAAGCAACACTTGTTTTGTTTCTCTTCCCAATTCTCGATGAGACCTGAATTTACCGGTAACAGCTAGCTTCTCAAAATGTCTCTCTTTGAATCAAAACCAGAATAGACTTGAGATAGTCTTAGAGTCCCTGAGCTGTGAAAATGCATCCTGCTATAAAAAACTGGTATGTATACGTCTCTTGCTGTATTTCTGAGACCTTCCTTTTCCTTTATAGGACCAGGTGGCTTCCTAGAAATTGGAAGTCTGGCAGCTATTTACCAACAGCAAATAGAAGACAAGCCACAGTAAGTCTTTTAAAAACTCCAGGTGTATTCTTCTCTATTTCTGAATGTTCACTTGGACTAAATTGAAATGCCACCCACCCAAAGGTAACTTTTAGCAATCTTGCTCCTAAGTCAGCCATTTGTTTATTGAGAAGTTTGTAAGTTTACCCTTTATGCAAAACAATGTGCATGATATAGCATCAGGGACACAAAAGTACAAAAAATTATCCCCTGAGCTATGAAAGCTTATAGGGAAAAAAATTAAACAAATGCCCCCCAAAAGACAAAGCACTACTAGTGTGACACGAAAAATGATGGATCATAGTCCATGAGTCACTTTGTCATCATTGTAACACGTGACTGCCAGGTACTAATCCAAAAGTTTTATGTATATAAACTCATCTAATCATAACAACCTTTTTTTTTTTAAATCCTCACCAGAGGATTTTTTTCCATTGATTTTTAGGGAGAGAATAGAAGAAAGGGAGGATTGGAGAGAGAAACATCGATGTGAGAGAGAAACATCAATTGGTTGCCTCTTGCACGCACCCCACCAGGGCTGGGGACTGAACCCACAACCCAGGTATGTGCCCTTGACTGGTAATTGAACCTATGACCCTTTGGTGCATGGGCCAACACTCTAACCACTGGCCAGGGCTAGTCATAACAATCTTTTGAGGTTGGTACTGTTATTCTCCTTTAACAGCAGTCACATGTTATTAGAGGAAATGCTAAAGAAGGAACAAGAGACGTTTTTAATGACTGATTTGGGAAGAAACAGATTCTGAGGCAGGGTCAGGGAGTGGAGGGACAGCAAGCTGATTAACGATAATGATTTACCCAAATAGGATAGTGAAAGGAAACACCATTCAGAAGAAGAGCTTAGGGTGTTGGAGGTAAGTAGGCTAAGTTGGCAAAAAGCTTTGAAAGCCAGGTAGAAGGGTTTGGATTTAGGAGACAGATGGTGCAGACTATTGCAGATTCACCAGGGAAGACCATTCTGGCTGCTTTAAGCAGGTGGGATTGGAAGTAGAGAATATCCTCTAGGTGAGCAGATCACAGAGCAGAGCATTTGCAGCAATTCTGTCTGTGGTGCAGGCCTGAGCTGGCGCAGCCAGAGGTGGAACGCAGTGGGAACGGTGAGTCAGCAGGACCTACCAGAGCAGGAGGAGGCACTGCAGAAATACCTGGGTCTCAGATGATGGTGGCAGTGGTGGAGATGGAGAGACTGACGGGAGACGGCTGGGGGTAGGAAGGTGTGTGATGTGCTCAGTGTGGACACACTGGGTTTCACAGAGCTGAGTAATAGCGATTGCTTACTCAGAGGGGGCTGTGGTTGAGAGTCACTCAGCACTGCAGCCCGGAGCCCTCCATTTTATTCCCAGCAGCACAGTGGACAGTGAGATTGTGGGCAACCCAGGTCTCAGTGATTCCAACAGAAAAGTAGTCAGAAATCCCTGTTCTCTGTGTACCAGTTTCTAAAGGAGTTTCCTCGTCTATTTCCAAAAATATACTGAACATATAAACATTTTGTTTTTTAGTATTTGAAAATTTTTTTGTATAAAAGGCCAGATAATGTTTATAATCTCACATATTGATGGGCCTTGATTTTGAATGCGTTGCCTAAAAAGTCTATAGTAATACTGAGCAGAATGGGACAAGAATGACAGAAAAGAATAATTTTGTAGATAAGTGTATTTCCTCACTCACTGCCCACTTCATTTGTCTCACAGAGGATTTGAGACGAATGGGATGTATCCTTGAAATCAAAGTTGTCCAGTCTCTTAAGCAGCCCGGATCTCTCACGGTGACTGAGCAAGAGGCCCCTCTGAGTGACCTTCAGGAGATTGCTTACCCTCTGAACCTCAGTTTTGTTCCCTAGTAAACTGGGGGGATGAGAGTGGTGACTGGGGGGATGAGAGTGGTGACTAATATTATAACAGTTGTGTAAAGTATTATAATGTGCTAATTATTGTAGTACCCATGTGCCTGGTAAGCGGTACCTGCTGGGTAGTTGATAACTATTAGATGTGGAAGGGGCCAGTATTAGCTCTAAACAGATCCTCCCAGAGCAAGTCCCTCATTAGCCATCAGCTCCTCCCTCCCCCCTGCCAACTGTCGATCCTGGTTATACCTGGTCATCGCCTCTGCGGTTAGGTTACCTAATGTGTGTTCAGGGAATACACTTTAACAACCAAGCAGTATTCCCCACTCTTGCTTTGGTGCGTCTCTTCAGAAAAGTAGAGTCGGGAGTTGGTAGAATGTGGTAACTCAGTGGTTCCTGTTGTTTCTTTTTATTACAGGGGCAAAGCCTTGGACGGGGAGGGGGTGACGCTTCCATCCAGCAGCCTGGACCCCGCCGCTCCTTTCCCTGTCCACCCTGTGGACTCAGAATACTGTGTCAATCCTTTAGTCCACCAGGTGTTTTCCGTGCCTCCGACGGACTTGCAGGCCTTCTCCACACAGAATGGTCTGAATAGACAAGTAGGTGTCTCCCTCGCTTCTGCGGCCTCAGACTTGGAGAGCCTGAAGCCAGGCCTGCTGGCCGGCCAGCCCCTGCTGTACGTGCCCTCCACCTCTCTGTTCATGCTGTGCGGGAGCCTGCAGGAGGGACCGCCCCCGGAGCCCGGGTCCGAGAGGGACAGCAGAGGCTCAGAGGCCTCAGCCGCAGCGCTGTGGTCCACACCCGCAGCCCAGAAGCGCCTGGGTGAGGAGAGGCAGCTGCCAGAGGAGGAGGAGGAGGAGCCGGCAGCTAAAAGACAAAGCAGGGGCTACGAAGACGGCCCTCTGTCCCTGGTCATGCCCAAGGTAAGGGCGTCCCGGTGGATTCTTGGGTGGGTGTGTTTAGGGACGTCCCGTTACCGGAGCTTCTTCCTAATGAGGACACACCGAGGTTAATAAGCTACTGAGTCTGGAATAGGGGGTATTTCATGAGCCACTTGCATATTTAAGGCCTGAACTAGCTTTCCCCAAAAGGCTTGCCGTAAAGTAGTACTATAAGAAAAGTAAGTGCTTTTTATAAAAGTCACACTTTGTATAAAATGACAAAGCGTTTAAAGAAAAGTTCTGCCCATTATGCCACCACACAGAGGCCACCACTGTTCACACGCCTGTATATTTCCTCCTGGTCTTGTTGCCGTCCTTTTGTTTTAAATACATTGAGATCACTGAACCGTCTTAATCCAGGACTCAGCTAAGTTCCAGAGTCCGGAATGTGGACGCTACTTCACTTTCAGAGCCTGTGCTTGGTCAGTTTTCATCTCTGCTCAGAGATCCCGTCTCCCTCCCCACGAAGTGAGAAGAGCAAACGCAGGAGCTGTCCACGTCTCCCGCTCAGTGGCCATGCAGAGGTTGATGAGGCGTGACCAGTGAGACTCGCAGACAGCAGGAGCACTGGCATTGCAGCGGGTTGTAGTGGGTCAGCTGGGCACCCTTCATGGGAATCAGTTCGTTAATTAAGGCCCTTTCTGCTGCCGGGGCGAATTTTCCTAAGTGTGTATGTAGTGTGGGTTGCAGAACAGAAATGAAAGACTGACTGGTATGTGCCTTAGATAACCAAGACAGCTTTGGGCCTCCCCGCAATTCTTACCAGGCCCCTCAAAGACTGTGGTATCATCACCCTTTCTGTGCTGGCAGCTCAGAAACATATTGCACCATCTGAACATCATGGCCCGTTTTCCTGTTTATGAAAATCTCCACCATTTCTATGCTTGAGGTGTGACGCTGATTTTCAGGCCATTCCTAAAACGTGACTGAGACAACAGACATACACAAGTCACTGTTGTGCACAGCTGTGTTTGACCTTCCTGTTCTATGGTAGTTGTTTTGGTAAAGCTGTTATTAAGATTTGCTGCTGGGATTTTGACTTGCTTTTCTGGTTCCTGGTTTGGTTGTGCTTAGAAATCCGCAGATTCCTCAGATGTTGCCTCTCCCAAGATGCGGGGTAACAGGGTGCCTGTGTCCCTTGAAGATGTGCCCTTGAATAGCCACCTGCCTGCTGCAAGGGGCGTTTGGGGAAAGGCTCCAGCACATGGCTTCGTTTCTTCCGAGTGGGGAAGTCTTCCAAGGAACACAGAGATTGAAAAGCCTTTGCAAGAAAATGAAGGCACCACCGAGCCCTCTTTGCTGCAGTGTCTTTACGTGCAGCCACCAGCCGGTAAGGGATGTCATCATGTCCCTAAGGCCCTTGGGGTAATCGACGATCAGTTGGATTTTTAAATCTTGTTCCGTGTCACCTGACCAAAGCAGTTCATTGATGAGCCTCTGAGTCATTTTACTCTCAGCCCTCTTGTTTCCTCCACTGATGAAACGAAGGGAGAGGCTGCTTAGACTTTCACCAACCTCCAGGTTAATGGGGAAATAATTACGCAAGTGATTTTTAAAAAAAAATGTATTAAACTTTATTTGCTAAAAAAGCACAATAGCCCTGACCAGGTGGCTCAGTTGGTTGGAGCCTCGTCCCATATACCAAAAGGTTGTGGGTTCCATTTCTGGTCAGGGCACATACCTAGGTTGTGGGTTCGATCCCCAGTTGGGGCACCTACAGGAGGCAACTAATCAATGTTTCTCTTTCACATCGATGTTTCTTTCTCTCTCTCCTTCTTCTCTCTAAAATCAATAAAAAACATATCATTGGGTGAGGATTTAAAATTTTAAAAGGCACAACAAATTCAAAAAATGATTCTTTTTTATAATTCAGCTGAGTCTGGCATTGGTTCAGTGTGACAGTATGAGCCAGTTGGCCACTGTGTGCCCCTAGCGTGCTGATCTCTTGAATGTCCAGAGGGACGGAGCCTGTGACTGGTCTGGTGGCAGGGCTGCAGCAGAAGGGCTGGGTGTGAAAGCCACCTGTTGTCTGTGGGAGCGAAAGGCGCTGCAGCCACCCTCATTGGTAAAACGGCAATCACAACAGCACCTGCTTCATGGGGGGAGGGGTGCTGTGAAAATTCAGTTCAATAAGAATACATCTGAAGCATTTAGAATAATAGTGTCTGACACTTAGTAAGACTCAATAAATGCTGTTACCATTTTGAAGTAAAGCTGAAATATAATAGACACCTAATTTAGATATGCACAGAGTACATGAAGCTGCTCTGGATGGAAAGAGACTTAAATTGATTTTCCTCAAGTCCTTGTTCACTTCACAGGTAGGTAGGAACTGGTTATTATTCGCTCCTCTAGAAGACATTCTTTATTCCTTTAGCAAGTATTTTGTGAGAGTTTAAACATGATTCTCAGTGTTACAGATATATTGAACAAAACCCAGACACGGCCATGGGCCCTTTGCCTCTGTGGTACAGCCCAGGGATTCCTCCTCAGCACACTTACAAGTGCACAGAACACAGGGATTACAAAGGAAGCCAATTATATGGAAACTAGAGGCCCGGTGCACGAAATTCCTACAAGCGGCTTGGCCCTCACAGCCCCGGCTTCATCCTGAAGGTCACCCGGAAGGATGTCCGAAAGGTCGTTCGGCTGTCCGGTCTAATTAGCATATTATGCTTTTATTATTATAGATACAGTTAGAAAAATGTTTTTTAATTACAGTAATAAAAATATGTGACAGAAAATCCAATACTCTCATAATTTCAAAATTGTGATGAGCATAACAGTCTATTCAGAAATCTGCCATAGCTGTAATGTTCTATGAATATATCTGTGTTTGTTCTAGTGACAAAGGCAAGGTAGTAGTAACACTGTTGTGATGTGTTGCCCATGATCTTAACTGAGGGAAATATAAATTTCAGCTACAGTTCATAGAAGTAAAGATACAGTTTTTCCCATCCAAGTTCCATTCCTCCTCCATTTCAATGCAGTGGTGTTCACATTGAAATCCCCCTCGGGAGACACAGGCATCCACCCAGTTCTCACACAGAAATACGGGGGGTTTCAGCCAGAGCTGCTGCTGCAAAGAGGCAGTGCCAGCTGGGAGAGCACAGGGAAGGGGCTGGGAGGGCACAGGGGAGGGGCTGACTGCTCAGGTGGGGTTGATTCACTGGGGGCTCCCATTTGCAAGTGCCCGGAGGAATTTGAGCTTGAATGAGACCTACATTCTGACTTTTGCCTTGTTCTGCTTGTTTCAGGATTAAATGGTCTCAACGTGCTCTTACCTGGCAGTCAGACCCCTCATGCTATGAGACCACCTTCGGGTCAGCTGCCACCCCTCGGTGTCCCTTGCATGGTCTTACCATCTTCGACACTGGGCCCATTTCCTGTTCTCTACTCTCCCACAATGGCCGGGCCGGTTTCTCCTGCCCCTGGCTCTGTCCCAAACACGGGACCTGGGAGTTTCCGCTTGCCAGGCCTCGGATCAACGCCTCATCTTCTCATCGGCCCTGCAGCCCTGGTTAACCCAAACTCCTCGACACTCCCTCCAGCAGACCCTCAGCTTCAGGGTCCCCACTCACTTAACCAGAGTCCAGTGATGTCCAGACCCCACAACGCCACCCAGCCCACGTCCCCAGTGTACGAAGGACACCCAGGCTCTGTGGTGAAATTACAGCAGGTGAGTCCTGAAGTTTTGTTTCCATTTGCACAAGAAGGCTCATCACTCTGGGACGGGGGTGCCTGCATCTCACCAGCTTTGGTTTTAGTCACCTGACTGCAGGGCAGCGGCTCCGGGTGTGGTTCTCCCAGCTTCCCCTACAGACCCCATTACCTGCTTATAAAGTACAAACACCAATGGCAGGAGACCCGTGCTTTAAAGACAAAAATGTTTCTTACTTGTTTTTAATTAGAGGAAATTATTTTAGGCTTAGTTCAGGTAAATTTTTGATGAATGCTGAATGTTCAGATTCTCCAAGTTTTCATTTCGTTAGATCCATAAAGGAGACCACCCTGAATTTTAATTGTGCAGAAACAAGATAAACTTTGGAAGTCTTGATACTGACACAAAGATTTTTAGCATCTGTCATTTCTTAAAATGCAGTGTTTAGGAGGCATCTATATGCATACACACTCAGAATAGAGGCAAATGTACATATATAAGTGTATATGATTAATATAAATTAATCAAACTATATTTCTCCCCCAAACTCCATTTATACTTTAGTCAATAAGTATTTGTTGAATTCCTTTCATGCATTAAGCATTTTTCAGAGTGCTTTCTCTCCAAAAGAAAGAGTTATGTTGCGGCAAAAAAATATTTTAAACATGTTATTCAGAGGCTCAGAAGTTTAGTAGACGTTGAAATAAACATGGTAGTTTTTAAACAAGGCTATTACAACGTAACATATACTTTTTGATCACCAGTTATGTGCCGGGCACTGACCTAGGCAGTGAGGGTATAACAGTAAACAGGGTAATAGTCCTGCCCTCCTAGAGCTTGTTAAGGGGATACATGTTTAACATTTAACAGGAGAGGATAAATATCAATAAACAAAAGAGCCAAGAAACATATACTTACTATTTGCCTGGCATGCTCTAAAGTACCTTATCAGTATTATATTATTCAGTTTTTACAACCTCTAAAGTCAGTACTTTTATCATCCCCATTGTATGGATGAAGAAACTGGGGGACATACTGGTTAAATCATTTGTCCAAGGTCACACAGCTAATTATGGCAGAGCCCAGACCCTGGCTCCAGGTGCCACGCTTATAAATTCTTTGTTAGGCTGCCTTTCTGCACACAAGGTAAGTTAATTTCCAATTGTGGTAAGTATTGAGATACATCGCATGAATGTGATAGAAAAGCAAAGAGGAGGGACCGCCTGCTTAGGGACCATAATGCCACAGGACTTCCAGTTTAGAGACAGAGAACAATTTGACTTCACTTCTGCTTTTATTTACTCTGATTTTCTTTTATAGTCCCCAACTCCAGGGACCCCCAAGAGCACCCGACACACACATTGTGAGACATTCTTCAAGACACCCGGCAGCCTTGGAGACCGGGTCCTTAGGAGAAGAGAGAGCAAGCAGTCGCAAAACGCCAGCTCAGCGCAGCGGAGACTTGAAATACCCAGCGGCGGTGCCCACTAGCCGGGTGCTCTGCCCGATGGCGTGCCTCAGACCGCCTGAGCTTCCCTGTCCGTCACAGGTCAGGTCCTGGCGCTGGAGCGAAGCAGAATGCACGCCATCGCGCCTTTCACCCTCCGGTCCTCACGTCGACTTCCCATCACCGTCTATTCTCCTGAAAGTCATTGTTACTAATTGCGCGTTTAGTACCAGTTAGCGCCCAGACTCTGTGCCTGGTGTCGCAGGGAAAGCGCCCGCTGACTTGTGGTTTTGCTCCAAGAATTCTCTATTTGCTCGAAGTAGATCGGAACAGGCTACTGGAGCCAGTGGTTTCCCTAAAGGTGGGGCCTGTCCAGCACTTAGCCAGGGTGAGTGTCCCTGACGTGTCTTTCCACTCGCCCTGAGTAGATCTGTGGTGAGAGAGCCTTCCTTCCTGCAGATTAAAAAGCTACGGCTTCCTAGGCTTCATCGGGAAGACAGCGTCAGCTGTGAATCCTACCGTGTTATTTATTGTGTTCCTGGAATGGGCCTTAGTGCAAAAAGTTTACAAGTACAGCAAAACATGCTCTTCAGGGTGTGACGACTTGAATGTTTGTGCTTTTCCCCTATAATTAGCCCTGCACTTACTTTACACCTTAGAGATAATGTGGAAAATGTTGGTACACATGACAGAATGTCAAGACCAAAATAACTGTGAATGGCACACCTTGCTACAACGGATGTGCTAACCGTGTCTGGGCACAAGAGCTTAGATGAACTACAGCAGCCGAACCGCTGCTTCTCAGTTAACTGTGGACAAAAAAAAAAAAAAAAAAAACCACCTTACTGTGTTCACTGTCCTTCACTACATGCCCCTGTGGGGTGCTTTTTTATTATTATTTAAATATTAAATGTCAGGTCTGGATGCCTTCTAACAATTGCTGTTCATTGGATAAATCAGGGGGGTGGAAAATAATTGTATGGGAAATTGGCATCTGAATAGGACCTTTTGGTAGAATTCTGAGGAATTAATGTAGAAACTGATAATAGGACAATAGGTGATTATTTTTTCCTTTGCTTTTTGTCTTCAGTTTGGAAGGGTAAGAGGAAAGTGGACACAGGTTGTTGAGTACCTAAGAGCATTCAAACCAGAGTTATGTTCAGAGGACAGAAGAGTAAGCACGTGAAAGCAGGGGCTTATAGTTCAGCGCGACTGCAATTCGGGAAGCTGTCATGCAGTATCCCTTTGTCAACCCGGATTACTTCAGGGCTTCCGTACATAAGCCAGACGAGATCTTTGTATGCCTAAATTTATTGATCTTAACCCAGGGGTGGGCAAACTTTTTGACTCGAGGGCCACAATGGGTTCTTAAACTGAACCGGAGGGCCGGAACAAAAGCATGGATGGAGTGATTGTGTGAACTAATATAAATTCAAAGTAAACATCATTACATAAAAGGGTACGGTCTTTTTTTTTTAGTTTTATTCATTTCAAACCGGCCGGATCCGGGGCCGTAGTTTGCCCACGGCTGTTTAACCTCACTCCTATTTCTTCAGAATAAATGGGTCTTTCCGTTCCTCTTTCTTTATTCCTTTCTCTTTTTTTAAATTTCTATCTTGGATTTGGAGTCTTGGTTTAGGGTTTTATTTTATTTTTATTTTTGGACCCAATAAAATGTTATATGAAAGAATAAAAATATTAATTTAAGAGACTCTGGGAGTCTGTGTAAAGTAGCTTTATATTAACTATCGGATATTATTAGCCTTAATACCCCCATAAGATTTTTTTTTTAAACTAAAAGTAGGTAGGTAGAATAAGTAAATTTGCTACCATATAAAATTTTACTAACACTAAACTTTTAAAGTTTACAAGATGCTATTTTTCCCCTTTTTTACAACCTTCTCTGGAGTTCAACAGATAAAAATGTTCAGTCATCCACCATTGCATGGTAATGATTACCTTGAACGGATATGATGGGATCCCTATCGGAACAAATGAAAACGCCCTTTTCAGGACTCCGGATATAATCCTGCACAGGGGGGTGCAGGTCAGAGCTGCCCTGCTGGAGACTGTCCCCAAATATTTTCACTCGAGAGGTCTGCATTCAAATCAAAACACAGACTGATTATCTCCTCTGTCCTTAGATTTTCCTCACTTTACTATCTTTTTAAAAAAAAAATCTGTTCATGATATAACCACATAAACCTCAGAGAATTCACAGTTCTTGAGGGGTGTTAGGAAGTAACCCCATAAATGGGAATATCACGATTCTGTGACCATACTTAGCGATAGAAAACTAAGAACAGGTGCCTTTTGTATTCAGTACCCACGTCATAATGTGGCTGTGTGACATGTGGAAACGATGCATGGCGGTTTCTGTCCGGATGATGCGTCTGTTTCTTACAGAGCCACCAACTCAGTGAAGCTCCTGAGCTGGACGTGGGTGTTTGGGGCCGTGACGCGGCAGTGGCAATCTTGAGTCTGTCATTGTATGATTTAGTAAAAGAAAAAAACAATCATTGGTGATCCTACTAAGGAAATGCAGCTCCGAGTTGGCACTGAGGAGGGTGTGTGCCCTACACTGTCCAGGGTTTGTGAAACCCTTTCATTCTGGTACAAGAGTTGGGGGTATAACTTTTATACTTGAATCTGCCTACCACGTTTACATGTCTCAATTCCTTTTTGTAAGGTGCTATTTCTGTATTTAAATCACTTTTTCTTTCCAGGTAAAGCTGCTTTCTGCTTATCTTATTGCACTGCTAGTTGTATGTAGGTGTTAATTTTATTGCTGCTTACTGCTTTTGTTTTCATACTTAGTTCTTTTTTTTTCTAATGGCTATGTTATCTATAGCTGTTTACTTGTAACTTACTACATGTAAACTTTTTTTTTAGAAAAATATTAGGCTTTATAAAATAGCAATAAAAACAAAGAGATGTTAGTTATGTTTGTTTGGTGGACTTTTTGAGTGCCGTCTTCAGGAAAACCATGACCAGGTGCAGGGTAGCCAACAAGCCCTCATAAACCCAAGTCACATCTTTTTGCTGAGACCTTCTGGTGGTTTCCAAATGCCAAAACCTACTGTGTCAGGAATACATGGGATCTTGGGAGGGTAGAGGGCCGGTGCTCCTAAACTTCGGAATGCTATCTGAGTTAGAATCTCTGGAGGTCTGGAGCTTCCACATGATACTCATGCTTATGCAATATTAAGGATACAGTGAATGCAGACCAAAGACTAAATGTTTCTCAGTCTAGCAAATGCCCACCTTTAGTTTAAAGCCAAATTCCACTGTTAACCCTCATTTTTTATTTTTTAATATATTTTTATTGATTTCAGAGAGGAAGGGAGAGGGAGAGAGAAACATCAATGACAAGAGAGAATCATTGATTGCTGCCTCCTGTACGCCTAACACTAGGGATTGAGCCTGCAACCCGGGCATGTGCCCTGACCAGGAATCAAACCTGTGACCTCTCAATTCATAGGTCAGTGCTCAACCACTGAGCCACGCTGGCCAGGTGACCTCGCTTTTTATTGATTTTAGAGAGAGAGAAAGAGAAACTTCGATGAGGGTGAGACATCGATCCGCTGCCTCTGCACACCTTCAATGGGATGGAGCCCCTGCAACCCGGGCCTGTGCCCTGACTGGGCATGGAGCCTCTGACCTCTCAGTGCATAGGACAATGCCCTACCAACTGAACCACACTGGCCAGGGCTGTTAACCCTCACTTTTAAATGAACCTAGAGCAGGCTTAATCTGATTTACACTAACTCATTATACCTCCAGAGTCGATGATGTTACATTGTTAGTCTCCCCTGCTAGATTGTGAGGTGCTAGGGAAAACAACAGCTTTAGAATCGCAATACCCAGCCCAGTGCGAGGTACCCAATAGAAGCCCCCAAAGTGGTGGACGGAGGGACTACAGGACCCCATAATAGGGCTTGCCCCTTGGCCAGAGTCAGCTTGTGCCTCCCTTGTTGTACTGTGACCTCTTCTCACATGTCACTTCTTGCCCTGTCCCTAGTCTCACAAGACATATAAACTAAACCACGGTCAATTTGTTCTTCACAGCACCAGGCTGAGGGGTTCACGGGCACATACGTAGTGGGTGTTACATTATAACAGCATCTTGCTTTATTGCAGGCATTTGCCAATATCATATGTGCCCCGTCTTGGTTGACTTTAATGGTGTGAACCATGCATTGAACGAGCAGGGCTCATGGAGGAATCGTGAAAGCAGCTCTGATCTGTCTCCCGGCATCTCTCTAAGCTTCTTTATTTAGGTCAGTGGGGGTGACCCACTCGCCCTGGAGTGAATATTAGGTTAGGTGCTATGACTTACCTGGTTACTGTAAGTCATAGAAGTTCTATAGTCATTTCAAGCCACAGAGACAGTCTCCATTCATGTGTGGGAGGAGTATTTAAAACTCCTGCCCTGGCGCTCACGTACAGAAGAGGAGGGCACGGTCCTGTGTCTCCACTGAGCACTTGTCCTTCCTCGGCGTGCCTGCCTACATTTCTAGCCCCAGCAAGGTCACAGGTTCTTGGGCAGGATGAGAACCGTCCCCGGCTGCTCTACCATCAGCCCACATCCCTGTCCTGAATCTTGATTCTTGGAGAAAAGGCCCCGCCAAACTCAGCAGCCTCTTCCTTCAGTGCTAAAGCTGCTGGCACACCCACACCCCGAGGCCCCCCAGGCCAGGGTCACACCAGGACACACCTCCATTTGCAGGAAAGCGGTGGGAGGCAAGCAGCAGCCCGCACCTCCCTTTCCTGGCTGGCTCTAAGGAGGCAGAGGTGAGAAACCACTGCATAAGCCTCCAAAGCAATCTCCACAAAATCCTTCTGCTCAGAACCTTCCAGGCCTTGAGGGTGAAGGGATTCAACAGTGATGTAATGAGTTGCAAAACTTCCTCTGCCAAGTCTTTGGGATGTAATATTTATTCTAATTTGGTGCCGGGGCCAAGCTCACATTTAACAGCCTGTGAAAACAGGTACAAACTAACATTGTCCAAGATTTGTATTCTCCTGTGTGATTGTCATGGCCCTTAATAGCTCATCTTCATAAAAATAAATTTTGGTAGCTATTAGTTTATTTTTAGTGTTAAAATCAGGTTGATTCAATGTTCCTTTTTACCTGAAAATGATTCTGAAATTTAGAAATTATACCTAAAACTAAAATAGCTTTGTTTTGTTATCTCATATCTAAGTCCTTTTTTGAAAACGGCCCACTGGCAGTCTTCAGTGTGATTGGCCCTTCTGTGCAAGCATCCAGTCTCCTCAACTGCCCTGAAAGACTCAAAAGTGGGTCATTCTGGTAAAGCAAAGTTAACCGCTTTAACAAAATTAAACAGTTAATTCTGTTTTAATAGAAGATCCATTGGAGACAAATTCATAAGAAGAATATAGTCTGTATACAAAATAAATGTAACTGGTTTGATAGTGGGCCTTTTTTTCTTCGTGCAGAAGGTACCATGAAAAGCAGTGAATTAATCCATTATATAAGCCTCTAAAACTTGTTTAGTTTTCACTGAAGAGAAAAGGAATCAATATTAGATGCTTAAGGGCAGAGACCACAGATGATTTATATCTGTATTCACAATTCCCGCCACAAAATGTGCATCCACCGACGTCATTTATTCACTCAATAAACATTTACTGTTATCATGCAAATGGAAGTAATTTTGGGGATGGGCAGCATTCCACTATTTTTATCTCTTTAATAATGGCAGATGCCCAGCCGACATGGCTCAGTGTTTGAATATCCACCTATGAACCAGGAGGTCACGGTTCCATTCCTTGTCGGTACATGCCCAGGTTGTGGGCTTGATCCCCAGTGTGGGGCGTGCAGGAGGCAGCCTATCAATGATTCTCTCTCATCATTGATTTTCTCTCTCTCTCTCTCCCTCTCCCTTCCTCTCTGAAATAAAAATACATTTTAAAAAATAAATAATGGTAGAGAATTATAGAAATGTAGTTCCCAAAAGAACCTTAAAGTCATCATATTCACTCACTTATTTTATAGAGGGGAAATCGAAGCCAGGGAGTTAAGTGACTCACCCTGGATCATACAGCTACTTAATCAGAAAGCTGAGACCAGAACACAATTTTCCCAATATCCCAGTCCTGCACACTTGTTCCTAAGTCATGCCACTTATCAAGCTAAGGTAAAATCTTTTAACAAAATGTTGAAGGAGTCGCCCATGCAAACCTACCCAATTTTTAGGATGTACTAATTTTAAGACCATAAACAGGTGTGCAAAAAGGTGTGCCTTGAATACACAGGCAGTCCTCTCTTTGCACAGCCAGCTGAAACTGTGCAAAATAATCTTAACATTTGAACTGGTTTGGGAAGATGCATATAAGATCATCAGCAGGAATGGCTGGTACAAAGGCATGGATGCATAATTGCAACTGTTCTCTGATCTTTAATATTTTGTGTCAAAACATTAAAAACGCTTACTATTTATTTAGTATGTAATTTAAAACGTCAGAAACATTGAGAATTAAGGAGCTTGATTTCTTTTTTAAAAACTTACCAATAATAGTTTAAACAGTACTCATCTTTTCACTGTATAAATTAGATAAGTACTGATCATCTTTTCCATGTTATGTATGAATTGTTATACTCTTTTCTAAGTGTGGGACAGCTTCAAATTGTATGCTTTCAATTCTGTGAAATATCTCCAAGAGTTCGTTTGGTGTAAAGTTTTTGGAGGCCTCCGTTTCTCTGGGGCATTGCCACCCTTTCCATCCCAATTGCTTTCCTCACTTAAGTTGATAAATTCACCTTCATTTAGTTTCTCTAACTGCATGTCTACCAGTAGAGTCTCTCAAATGGTGGCAGTATTAACACCCCCACCACCAACTATTTCTTCCTAACCCCACTTATGTTCAAGTACTGTTCATCTCCAGTAGGATCACTTTTGTAAATGTTTTCATTTTAATTTAAATTTTCTTTTCTTTTTTCCATCACCACTTACCCCTCTTTGCCCTTTTCCACCTCCATCACTCCCCCATGCCCACAATCACCACACTCAGTATGACCACTTTTTGTTTCTTTGCTTCACTCTCTCTTTGTTGGCCAGTTCTGTCTTTCAAGGACAGTTAACTCTCGGATGCTGGGTTTAGGGGTGCCGACCACCCTGCAGTGGAAAATCCAAAGATAACTTAAATCTAACTTAATCCTTTGCACATGCGGATCCCAACCACGGATGGAAAATACAGTATTCACCATATTAATGGGTCATGTGCGTATCACTGGGAAGCACCTAGGCAACATCACTCCATGCTTTGCTGTCTGCATGAAAAGACTGCACAACCAACAAGATTTGAAAGGAGTGACGTGACTGGCCATTGGTCATGCTTGGCACCGTTTCTGATGTAGGGTTTTGTGGACTGAAGCAGCGAAGTTTCTACATTTATGCAATTATTTACAATTAATATATCATATCATAGGAACTGAAATTTGAACCATGTCACTTGGGGACTGGTGCTATTTAACTGAGCCATGGTAACTGACACGCAAGCTTATCAGAACCGTGCAAAGTAAGGACTGCTTATATATGTTCTGTGATTGAAATTAATTCCTATTCTAAGCCTCTATTCTACCTTGTGGCAGAAATTAATTTCAGTCGATTCAGAATAAAATCAGTCAACTAAGCCCGCTTCTCCCCACATACATTTCCTGCCATTCTCTAGGTGCAGTACTTTCAGCAGCCAGTATTTAAAAACATAATTCAAGCAAACTTAAATAAGAAGTGGTTTTGTTGGCTAGCGTCACTTGAAGCACAGAGATAGGACAGTGACTCCAGCTCATTCTCACTCCGACCTTTTTGTTCTGCCTTATTCATAGGCCAGTTTTATCCACAGGTTGCAGCAATTACAGCTCCACACAAGCCAAGATTAATGGAAGAGAGAAAAGAACCCTTTGAATGTTCTTTCAGAAAAGAAAGGACCTTCTCAGAGTTCCCCAGAAAATCTTTCCTCCGTTCTTATTGGCCCAAATTGTGTCACATGTCCATTTCTGGACCAACTACTGGCAAGGGACATAGGATGACCTTGATTCCTTGTAGACTAGCGGACACCAACCGGTGGTCCACGGACCACTGGTGGTCTGTGAGGTCTGAAAGGTTGGCGACTGCTGATGTAGACGATCCTAGAACTGAGGCCCACGGACTCTGTAAGGGATGGGCACCTGAACACCATGTGGTTCTGTCAGGCTGGGAAAAGCAGGAAACAGACGCCAGCTAGCAACAGCAGCTCTACTATGGCCGCACCTCTCCCTGCCATCACGGCCTCAGGGCAAGGACACACTGGCCTCAGGCCTTACCTGGTCAAATTGACATCAGCTGAGATGGACAGTTTGCCTCCTTCCCTTTGGTCCCTGTTATCCCTTTGACAACCACTGTGAGTTCCATGGACACCTCATCCCCTCCCTGGCATCCCCGGCTGGGCCTTCCTCGCCCAACCACAGGAGTCTCTGAGCCTGTGGGTTCTCAGGCCTCATTCACCACACCACGCACAGCCCAGAAATGCTAGTTTTTAGGATGGTGACCTTGCCAATGCTTTGCACACAACGCAGGAGCCCAGGGAAGTCTTGCAAGGCTGTCTCTCACTCTCTCTGCCAAGATGGTTTCAGGTAAGACCAATGCAGGCCCTCACACTGACACCAAACCCTAAGCATTTGTGTGTTTTGTTTTGTTTTGTTCTCTCTCTCTCTCTCTCTCTCTCTCTCTCTCTCTCGTGTTTTCGTTTGTTTTTTGACAGATGACACCAGGTCACCTCACAGTGCTCCACAGCCCACCAGACCAAGCCAGAACCTGTCCCAGAAGCTTGAGCAGGTGCAATAGCAGCCAAATGACCCTAAGCTGCCCTCCAGAGCACATCAGAGCATGATTCACAGAACTCAAGTAACAGAGGTGCCACTGTAGCTATTCACGCCCTTTAAAAAGCGAGAGGCCCACCAGTGAGGAAGATCCGGTGCCGAGACCAGATATGGACACGTGTAGGGCTGACCCATCAAACTCTGCCACATTGAAATCACGCGGCCTCTTGCACATTCCTCACCTTAGGCGGCATAGTTCCAAGACTATCCAATCAGAATATTTCCCTGAATTAGAATTCCTGAATATGCATAGTCCTCCTTATCCCTGTTTTAAAAATTTGCTTCAAATCTTTATTCCGGGAGACGAATGTGGGCTTTCTCCTCATCTCATCTCCTCATCGGGCTGCCTCCTGAATACCTTTGTTCGGCAAAGACCCTCCTGCCTCAGAATCTAGCTTCTCTTTATGCAACAGGACCCACCACCTCTGGTCAGTAACAGGACTGGGCCACAGCCCCATTTCCCGGTAAGTCCACCTCTTTGGAGCTGCCGTTTGTAAAGATTCAATTTGATGTACAAAAGCAATTAGCTGTCAACCCTGCACGGCCACCTGGTAAATTTCCATCATTCTGAGGGCATAAATCATAGAGAAACTCTGTCTTAAACACAGACAAACATATAAAATTGTTTACTGTTCCATTTTTGTAACAACAAAAGCTATAAACAAGCCAGAAGCACAACATGGATAAATTGTGATCTATTCATACCACATATTTATACATCATCTTGGGTACGTCTAAAATGTATAATGCTGAATTAAGTTGTCAAAAGTTATACATTTTATATTACGTAGATTTTAAAGCACTTTTATAATACATAAAAGAATGACACAAAGAATACACACTAGCATCAGAACAGGGTTACTTCTAGAATGGTAGGGGTTTAAAAAGGGGATGAGGTGGGATTGGTGACGGTGTTTCAATTGCATCTACAGTGTTTTATTTCTTTTTTTCACAAAAGGATCTGAAGTCAGTATGGCAGATGTTAAATTAGCAGTTGCTAATTCTGGGATATAAGTGCTTGTGTCTTTGTTGTCCGTCTCTGTACTATTCTCTATGTTGGAAATCTTTTCTCATTTTAAAATTAAAATAAATATTTTTATACTAGTGGTCCAGTGCACAAAATTCGTGCACATTAAAAGGGAATTAATTAGAGGAAATACTTTAATATTGCTATTTGTCCTTTCTCTATAACAGAAGTGTCAGAGGTGAAAGAAAATTAGTAAAATGTATATGAAAATCTCCCTCCTTTCAGAGTCTGGGGTGCGCTGCAGGACCTAGAGTCAAGTCCTCATCCACCACCTGCATGTGCTTCGAAAACGCAGGAGACCCAGACCTGGCTGGCCCCACCCCTGTCAAGCCCCTCTGGGTGGGGGATGCAGCCTCAGGTCCCTGCTGTTCGGTCATGATGTTATGGCATCCCTGATAATTTGCATATTCCTCTATTATTATATAGGATAATAACTTTAGAAAATGATTATCTCTGTTCAGGATAAGTCAATGGTTCC
The DNA here is from genome assembly GCF_000147115.1 of Myotis lucifugus. Taxonomy (NCBI): domain Eukaryota; kingdom Metazoa; phylum Chordata; class Mammalia; order Chiroptera; family Vespertilionidae; genus Myotis; species Myotis lucifugus. The sequence goes on along the minus strand of NW_005871057.1, from coordinate 1,262,378 downwards.
TAGATGTGTGGTGGTCACGGGTGTGGGAAGCTGCAGCACTGGTCAGACTGTCTGCTGCCTCTCCCTGCAGGGAGTGTGTGCATCCTCCCCGGGAGGAACTCAGCAGAGGTCATGCGCTTACCTTCCCTGACGAGATGTAGATGGGAGTGATGCACGTTGCTTTGGAGCAGAAGCTTTAAGGGACTGCTCATAGTTGTTGTGTCGGCTTTGTCCTCTGCCAAGACACCAGATGTCCCAGAGAGGGGCTGCCCTGGCCCTGCGGTAAGCGAGGAGCAGAGATGTCGCCAACCTGCAATGAATATGTGGCATGAGCAGAAATAAAGCTTGTTCTCAAGTCACCGAGATCCGGTTGTTGACTACCTCAGCCTAATGCAGGCTATCCTAACTGACACCATTTAAAAAGCATGACAAATGAGAGGTCAACACAGTGTGGGTTTTCAAAGTCGCTATGAACATCTCCTAGCACCGTGGTCGGCAAACTGCGGCTCGTGAGCCAAATGCGGCTCTTTGGCCCCTTGAGTGTGGCTCTTCCTAAGCCTTAGGAGTACCCTAATTAAGTTAATAACAATGTACCTACCTATGTAGTTTAAGTTTAAAAAATTTGGCTCTCAAAAGAAATTTCAATCGTTGTGCTGTTGATATTTGGCTCTGTTGACTAATGAGTTTGCCGACCACTGTCCTAGCGCCATTTTTTCTTAATGCAGAAGACATTATAGCAAAATAAGGAAGTTACTTCCACTCAGCAAATTCAACAGGTTGAAAACTTAACTATGCCCCCTTAACCAGCTCTGTCACAACCCAAATTGGCATCAGACTTACGAAAAGCTGCATCATAGACTGGCTCTGGGGGTAAACAAGTGATTTCAACCTGAGGTGTAAAAAGAGTTCTCAAGGGACAGGTAGATATTAAAATAAGTTGGAGGGAATCCTTTCCTTGTATCTTCAGATTCCATTTGTATTCATTTCTAAAGCTGATCATCATCGTAATTACTAAACTGGAGAAACTTGACAGCCTTGGTAATCTCTGGCCGACTAATGCTGGTATTCCTGTCATGTTGTGTTGTGCTGTTATAGTATTTTGCTCCCATGTCCCCCTTTTTAAAGTTCTTTCAGCCATTGAAAAAGAAGAGCTTACCTCCTACACAATTGAAGGCTGCACAGGTACACTGTTTGGGTTATAGAAATCTATGGGATGTCCATCACAGGGACAGTTCTAAACATTGGTACCTGTGCTGAGAAAATAAATGATTCTCATGACTTGGTATCAAATCTTTTTGCAGGTCAGGTAGCTTCCAATTCTTTTGCTCTCAATACCATTGAAGCAAAACTAAACAGTTGTTCAATGATCTTTAAATATATATATAAAGTACTAGGTCATATTTGGCAAGTAACTCAGAAACAATTCAAAGAATTGAGTTATGTTGCCTATAAAATTTCTTTCAGCCCAGCCAGTGTGGCTCAGTGGTTGAGCACTGGCCCATGAACCAGGAGGTCACAGTTCAGTTCTCGGTCAGGGCACATGCCTGTGTTGTGGACTCATTCCCCAGTAGGGGTTGTGTAAGAGGCAGCCAAACAATGTTTCTCTCTCATTGATGTTTCTCTCTATCCCTCCCACCTCTCTCTCTAAAATCAATAAAAATATATTAATAAATAAGTAAATAAAAATTTTCTTCCAGTCTCATTACTTATTTCTGTGAGTGAAATTTCTTGAGGCTTACAACTAGAAAAAATGATATAGATTTATAGATAGTATCAATGTGTACTCTTCTTTCATTCTAGTGATAATAAATATTCCTCAGAGGTAAGTGAACTAATATTTTTAAAAGCCCTAGGAGGTAGATTTTCAAAGAAAGCTCTACTTTCTAATGTTTAAGAATTATTGATAAATATCTGTGCTTTTCAAATGTTTTTTATTGATTTTTAGAGAGAGGGAGAGAGATAGAAATTTGGATGAAAGAGAAACATCAACAGGCTGCCTTGAGCCCCAAACCTGGGCATGTGCCATGACCAGGAATTGAACTGGTAACCTTCTGGTTCATGAGTCAATGCTCAACCACCGAACCACACCGGCCAGGCAATATTTGTGGTTTTTTTTCAATCAATTATGTGCTTTAAAAGTATAGATACCCTATAATCACAGAAAAATTTGTAATTTAAATCCTAATTTATATATTTATTTTTTATTTTTGTTACAGAGAATATACACACATAAAATGTAATATGTAGCATTATATGTATAACATTATATAATTACATAACTAAGATATCTGTATTAAACATCAGGATTTAAGTCTGATGGGGAAGTGGAATTCAATATAAGTTTAAAGAGGAAAAGGAATTATGAAAAAAAATACTTATTTAAAAAAGCGTTCACATGTGATTTTAAAATGACTGATGGTATGTATTAAATCCTTTAAATTCCATTTGGATTCCATTGCATACATTTAAAGGAGTGAGATAGCAGTTTTATTTTAGAATGTCAATATTCACAAACTAAGGAGATTATATTTAACTTAGAATTTAAATTTTTATATATCAACTTAAAAATGCACCAGAAATTTTCAAATTATTCTAAGGGACATGAGTAAAAGCATCTGCAGACCACTCTCTTATTCCCAGAAATGGACCTTCTCATGCCTATCCCTCATCCTTCAGCTCCCAGTGGGCTCCCAGCACTGTCCACATGGTGGCAGTAGTGTCTATGCAGAAGGATGGGTTTCCAAATCTAGAGGACTGCTAAATAATTCCCATATTTCATTTGCAATCAACATGTTAAATAAATAGTCTAGGTATTGCATTAGAACAATAAATGTCCACTGTGACTTACCACTGCTGAATTTCAAACTATTTTATTAAATTTTCCAGTCATGTAACAAATAGGCTATAGCTATAAATATTAACGCTATATAAATCTCTTTTCACTCACCTGGGAATAACCCGGACATTAAATTCATTTTTTACACTCCTCTCTGCTTTGCTCTTCTCTGCTGCTTACAAAGTCTCTGCCCACCCCCACCCCCCCTTCAGTTGCTAAGCAACTAAAAGAGCTTTGTTGTTCTTCAACACTAACCATTAAGTACCCTCAATTTCTCTAATGAGAACATGGCTGCAGCCCAAAATACCTCCTTTTCCTGAAAAACAGAACAGGATGCTTATGACTTTTGCTAATAGCTAAGCGAGTAACATCCCAGTAGATAAATGCAAGAAAAAAATCCGCAGGATTCTCAAGCAGCTCTGAACACAATACCCAAACACAGAGTTCACTTTGCCTTATTAAAAAGATCATGGCCCTAGCCAGTTTGGTTCAGTGATTGGAACATTGGTCCAAAGACTGAAGGTTCCCGGGTTCAATTCCAGTCAAGGGCATGTACCTCAGTTGCAGGCTCAATCCCTGGCCTGATTGGGACGTGTACAGGAGGCAATCAATTGCTGTGTCTCTCTCACATCAATGTTTCTCTCTCTGTCTCTTTCTAAAAATCAATGGAAAAATATCCTTGAGTGAGGATTACCACCACCAACAAAAAATCATGATATTATTGAACACCTACTTATGCTAGGTACTTCGCATATCTGCTAGGTGCTTCACATGTGTTATTTCTTTCAATCTTCAAAATATTATTTCTCTTAATACACAAGCCTATTTTTTGAAGATTTTTATACCCCAGGACAGAGTAACTATAAGATTCAGTTGGGTGCAAAGTGTGTGTGTGTGTGTGTATTTTTTTAAGTGTTATTGACAAAAGGGAAGTGGAAAAAGAAAACTTGAATAGCTAGCTATTCATCAGTGATTCCTAGACTTTTTTTTTTAATTTTTACGTTAATTTTCCAGATTGGAAAGCTGAGACCAATAGAAGTTAAATGATATGCCTTACAGTAAATGGCTGATTTAGATTCTGTCAGACTCTAATACAGGGGTGGGCAAACTTTTTGACTCGAGGGCCACAATGGGTTCTTAAACTGGACCGGAGGGCCGGAACAAAAGCATGGATGGAGTGTTTGTGTGAACTAATATAAATTCAAAGTAAACATCATTACATAAAAGGGTACGGTCTTTTTTTTTTTTAGTTTTATTCATTTCAAACGGGCCGGATCCGGCCCGCGGGCTGTAGTTTGCCCACGGCTGCTCTAATATCATCATGGCACATTGCCTCTTGCTCATATCGGGTTCAGACTGATGTAAGACTTACTACCTTAGCTCATCTATATATATAAAAGCCTAAGTGACCCTTATGATTGATCGACCGGAATGACCGGTCGACCAGTCACTACAGCACACCCTGACCACCAGGGGGCAGACACTCAATGCAGGAGCTGACCCCTGGTGGTCAGTGCGCTCCCACAGGGGGAGCTCTGCTCAGCCACAAGCCAGGCTGAAGGCTGTGAGTGTAGAGGTGGTGGCTGGAGCCTCTCCCGCCTTCTCCGCAGTGCTAAAGATGTCCAACTGAGGCTAAGCCCAAAGGCTCTCGGGCTGCCAGAGGGATGTCTAACTGCCAGCTTAGGCCTGATCCCCTGGGGAGCAGGCCTAAGTTGGCAGGTGGACATCCCCCGAGGGCTCCCGGACTGTGAGAGGGTGCAGGCCAGGCTGAGGGAACCCCCCAAGTGCACAAATTTTTATGCACCGGGCCTCTAGTCTATATAATAAAAGCCTAAGCAACCGTTATGACGGAACAACCAGAATAACCAGTCGTTATAATGCACACTGACCACCAGGGGGCAGATGTTCAATGCAAGAGCTACCCCCCGGTGGTCAGTATGCTCCCACAGGGGGAGCACCACTCAGCCAGAAGCCGGGCTCACAGCTGGCGAACACCACAGCAGGCGGGCGGTAAGGAGCGAGGGATCCCGGACTGCGAGAGGGATGTCTGACTGCCGGTTAGGCCTGATTCCCAGGGGGACTGGGCCTAAGCCAACAGGTGAACATGCCTCTGAGGGGGCCAGAACTGTGAGAGGGCGCAGGCCAAGATGAGGACCCCCCCCCCCGCCCAGTGCATGAATTTTGTGCATCGGGCCTCCAGTTAATTTATAAAAAGGTGGTCTTTTGTTCAACATGTGCAAGTATGATGAGAATTTCAACAGTACAACTCTGGTAGGCTCTTCTCTCTGCACAGATGGAATGTTTGCAGTCTCTGTGTGACTGACCCAAGTTCAAACCTTGCTTTGCTATTTGTATAAACTGAGAAAGTCACCTCCTCACTTTGGGCTTCAGTTTGTCCTTTATAAAATAAAAATAAATAGTATCTAACTCATGAGACAATTTGAAAATTAACGTGTGTATTAGGCAGGATAAGTTACACTACTGTAACAAGCGGATGCCCAGATGTACAAGGCTCAAACATTATACAAGTCTTCTTCTCACTCACGTTGTAGTCTGAGGCAGGCGTGGCACGTCGGCAGCACCTCTCCTCCTCAGGGCTAGCAGGTTGATAGCAGTTCCGCTGTCTTCAACAAACGGCCTTCAAGATCAGCCGGCACATATCTCCATCCAGGAAAGCTAGAAGCAGGAAACAGTAGGAGAAGCATGTTGGAAGGCTTTCTGAAGTCAGACCTGGAGGCTGGGCGTCCCCTCCACTCACATTCTGTCGGCTGGGCTCAGGCACATAGATACAGCCGTCTGCATTGGCTGGCAGGTGTACCAGGGCTGAGCTCCCAAGAACAGGACCCAGCATTTGAACATTTAACAGTCTCTGCCAGGGATCATGTTTCTGTGATCATTCTTACACACAGTAAGAGCTCGGTAACGATTAGTTTATTCCCTCCCTCCCTTCTGTCCTCCTTGCTTTTCTTTCTCTTTCCATCATCCATTCCTCTATACAGAAAATGCCTCATGTCAGAGATGACTATTGATTATACTGTAACAATTCTTCAACTTATATGAAAAGTTTAGAGATGAGGTGGTTTTTATAGCAATTGACTTCTTTTCGAGTAGGAATCTGAGCCTACTCAATAAAAACACTAGCTGTTTTCATTATGATTTCCTCTTTTTTAAGTCATCATTGGCTACCAAATACTTGATTTAGTAAACCACGAAATTAAAAAAAAAAGTATTCAAAACCATACTGCCTTCTCCACATTTCACTTCTTAAATATTTTAGAATATCATAAGTAATCACAGTTGAAAGAAACTGTCAAAGTCAATTTGTCAAATTTCCTCAGTTCAGAGGTGAGAAAAATAAAGTGTAAAGTGAAGTGCTGCACTCAAGATCACACAGCTGGTCAGTGGCAGGGCTGAGGCTTTTGAAATCTAGTTGAGGTGATGAAGAAAAATGCTTCCAAAGCTCAAGCAATGGTTGTGATTACTGAAGATGTGCATGCAAAATGCTTTGAGAACCCAGCAGAGCTTAACAGAAGTGTGGAAACATTGTATTTCCTCAGAAGGGTGATGTTAAAATCTTATCTAGAATCAATGTCATTTTGGGTTGAAATTGTTCATCCAATTAGCTAAACAATTTTAAAGTAAGAAAATAAAATTAGGAGAGTTAATTATTGATGAAGGAAAAAAAATGAGAACTGGGGAAGGTCCAGACCAGGGTGGGAGGAGGGGTTTGGAGAGACAAACCTCAATGGAGCAGAGATGTGCATGGGGCAGGACAGGGGTGCTGGGGGAGGAGGAAGAGGGCTTCGGAGGCCAGGAACCAGCACAAAGGCTTTGAATGCCGGAGAAAGAGAGTGTGTGTGTTTTAACCTTATTTATTAAACATTTGAGAGCTTATAGAGCAAAAACAACAAACAACAACAACTCAGAAGGCAGGTGAAAGACATCATCGCATCATTTTAAAGACAAGTACATTCATTCTCAGGGAGCAAAATGACTTGTCAAAAGAAATAGCAGATGCCCTGACTGGTTTGGCTCAGTGGATAGAGCACTGATCTGCAGACTGAAGGGTCCCAGGTTCAATTCCAGTCAAGGGCATGTACCTTGGTTGTGGGCACATCCCCAACAGGGGCTGTGCAGGAGGCAGCTGATCGATGTTTCTCTCATCGATGTTTCTAACTCTCTATCCCTTTCCCTTCCTCTCTGTAAAAAATCAATAAAATATATTAAAAAAAAAAAAGAAATAGCAGAGCTGAGATTTGAACCTGCTCTTTTTGACTTCAAATCCACTAAGCTTTCAACTAACATATGCTGTAGGAAAGGGAGCAATTAATTATCAAACACAAACTTCATTTACTCCATGATTTTGCTGTTAGGGGCCATGGTAGATTGTAAACACGGTGCCAATTCTCCACCCTCATTTATCCATGCTCATTGGCCCATCCTTTAAATCTGGTTGGCCTTGTGACCTGCTCTGGCTCATGGAATGAAGCAGAAATGATGACACAGCAATTTGAAGACAGACCATGAGAGACCTCATGCGTTGCAGCTTTCTCTATTTTGGACTCCTGCCTCCACCATGAGAAAAAAATCTGGGCTAGCAAGCTGGGACATGAGAGACCATTTGGTGTGGAGTTGATTCATGCCAACAGGGACCTTTCTAAACAAGGCAGCTCCCAGCCAATCCACCAGCTCACAGAAAACACATGAACAAGCCCAGCCAATGTCAGCCAAGCCTGGCCCAGGTCAGCAGACCTGCCCAGCGGTACCATAGACCAGTGAGTGATAATAAAATGGTTGTTTTAATTCACTATATGTGGGGATCATTTGTCAGCAAGCAGTTGCTAGCTGATACAAGGGGCGTCTTGCATCAAAACTATATTGAGGATCAGGCTAGCCCAACAACCCATAAAGATTCACCCAAACATTATAGAAATACATTGGAAACATGTGCCAACTACTTCTAGTCTCCACAGCTTTCTTATGTAGCCGGCAAAACGTATATTGCTCCTGCTTCTTCCAAATATCCTTACGTGAAGAACAAAAATTGTTTTTCTTAGTCACAACCACCCTCTCATTAAATAAATGCTGAATAATACTTTTAAAATATTAATCCAAAGGACATCAAATAATGACATTGCCAAGGAGCCATGTTTTTGTTCAACTTTGCCGCCTTTGTAGGCAGATCATGGCATAAAAGTTCATCTTAGGTGGAAAGGAAAGGGGGTCTTGTTGAGGTGGAGGCAAGAGGGCTGCAAAGACTGAAGGCTGAACCGGGGGAGCAGGGGATCCCCAGGGTGGAGCCAGATGATTCCTTTTACTTTTCATGCAATCTCAGAGATGTCCATGCTTTGCTTTTCCCCCGCATCCCTAATCTTTCACCAATGAATTTTATGCAAACCCCCTTAGATTCTAATGTATAAAACAAGGCGCATGACTGCCATTCTCTGGAGCATTTTCTCAATCTGTTGAGATTTTGCTTCCTGACAATTGTCATCAATTTGGCTCAAATAAACTCATAAAAATTCTTTAAGAAAATTCATCTTAGGTCAGTGTGTTAACTATTTTTGGTAAATGTCAAAATAATAATAATAATGATAATTAATAATAATAAAAGACAAGAGGAGTACTTTTTTAGTAGAGAAGTAGAAAAATTAGTAGGACAGTGAGAAGTAAGATCAGGTCAGAATTTGATGGCTGCAAAAGATGTCTCATTCCTCTTAATCCATGTCTCCTTTTCTTCCTGAACAGCCTTTAGAATATCAGTTCCAGACACCGACTCATCTTCAGACTTTGCTGAGTTTGGAGTTTGGAGGATCAAGTTTCACGAAAACCAGGAAAAGTCATTTATGAAGTATGTGAGAGTGGAAATTCCATATGGCTTCTGACTTGTAAAAGTATAATAATATTTTTTAAAAACTCTATCTTCTCTATCCAAACTTGTTTTCTTAAAGTATAACCTTGTCTAATGGTTACTCTCTGAAAGGAAGTATTTTAAAAGGTCTCCTTTGGAAATAAAAAGTTATTCGAGTTCACTTTTGGTCTGTGTCAGCAAGTATTTCCACATGCTGCTCACCAGCAGGCTGCTGGTGCCACACAATTTACTGAGGGCAGCCTGCCTTTCCTCAGGCCTAGTGGATGGAAAAAGGAGCGTGATTTGATCGTTACATTTTAGATCTAGTTAATATTGAAAACATTTAAATAGCGCATAAGGAACTCAGTTCTCTTATGCCAGAGGCCAATGATTCCACGCTTAACTTACGAGAGAATATTGGCCAGTGGTTAGAAAAATGGGTTTTAGATCCCAGTCCCAGCTCTTCTGTTGACTTGCTATGTGACCTCAGGTTTCTCCTCTGTAAAATGGAAATAATACTAATGTCACAGAGCAGTTTCTAGGAAAGTATGCCAGGTACATAAGAAATAGCTAATACTTATTGAGTTGAGCACTGCACTAAACTTGTGACATCTCAATTTAAACCTCAGATGAGGAAATGAGGCTGAGAAGGTTCATGCTTAGGCTATAGCTTGCAAATAGCAGAGCGTATATTTGCGCTTCTGTGTCTGATTTGAATCCTCCCGCATGATCTTCCTCTCCCTGTCTGCCAACTTGTTACAGGTTAAAACAGGACTCTAGGGAACGGTCAAGACACAAGAGGGAAGGAATTGATTTGCTGATTCTCCACATGGAAAAAGTCCCTTGATAATTTATCTCTGGTCGATCAAGAGAGAAATAAACTTCTATTGTGTTTGAGCCACTATATTTTAGGGTCTTGTTTGTTACAGCAGTTTGGTCTACCCCAACCAGTAAAGTTAACAAATACAGAATTAAAATGTGAATATGTTCATTGAATGATGCCAAAGGCTAGTAGGATCAGTCTGCCAAGGCTTACAATCCCACCTTCACAAGGAAAACATCCATGAGAGGCAGAAACAGGAAGTTAAGAACACGGTCTCCCATTTCAGACAGAGGTCGCCAGCCCCCACTGTGTGGCTAACTAGCTGTGAGACAGTGGGTGAATCATTTGACCTCGCTCAGCCTTGGCGAGCCCAGCTGTCAAGTGGAATCATAATAACCGCCCAAGGTTTTGTCGGGATTAAGTGGTGTCATACACTGAGCATTCAGCACAACTGATAAATGCTATGTCAGTCATCGAGCGATATTACAGCCAATTGGGTGGGGAAGTTCCTACCAGCGGGTCAGAGCACCCACACAAAAGGGCAGAGCTGGGGACACATTGCAATCCTTCAGGCTGTCCTTTTTGTCTCTAGCTTCTCCCGCATGCCCCCTGCCTTCAGGTGTAACATTAACATCAATTAGGGTACCACTTTCTCTCACCTTCCGTTCGATTTGATTTCCACTCCTTGCCATGCTTCCTTTTAACCTCTGACACTTCATTGTTTTTTTAAGGCATCCATCCATCATGTGTGATGTGTGTTATTTTACTGATGTACTTCTAAGAGAGGAACATGATTTGCCTATTTCCAGATTCTCACACACACTTTACTGTCAGCCCCAAGTGCTATCACAGATATTAAATTCTAGGCTCATGTTGCCCCGTCAGGGGGCAGAGGAAAACTGGAGGAAGGGAGAGCATCTCCACAGGCCAGCGTGGGGAGTGAAAAGGACTCTCTGATCCACCTACACTGACAAGGCGCGTCCATCACTGAGGACAGCCCCATTAGAACTTTCTAAATCAGCCAACACAGTGGCACCATCTGTGTGGCCCTGCATCACCTGAGGAAGAATGGAAAGTGGCCATTAGCCCTTGTTTATCCTGGCAAGCTGAAAGTCCTGGGCTCCACCCCCAAACCAGAGGCAACCTCACAGGGGCATGCCCCACCTCACTGCGGTGGTGCTGCCATGGGGAGAACGTCCCTGGATCCTGACGACTTCCTTGTCCCTAAGTTCCACCGTTTGCTAGATTCTTGGGGCACAGCAGTTGTATCGCCATCTGCACAGTAGCCCAGGGGGGTTAGATCGCTGCCTGGCCCCCCTACACGTACGCCACTCGTGCCACCCTCTTCAGGCGCTTGGTTGGGTGCCCTTTGCCACAGGCAAACGTCCTTGCTGTTCAATGATGTTTAAGTATTTCTGTTTTGCTGTGCCTTAATCGTTCTTGAAATAAACTAGAGGCCAATAAATAGGAGCGCTGATTATTGCTAAGGCAATCTTGCTCTTATTCTCTATTTTCAAGTACCTAGTAAAATTCCTTTGGCTTCTCTTAGGTCTAGTCACCATGGTCATAAACAGATTTCCACGTTCATGAAAATCTTCCACAACACATTAAATTGCACTCGAATGCATCATTTTTTACTTGACTAAACTGGCACGACTTGGTTACAGCAGTAGGATGGTTATAGTATTTCCTGGAATAACTTCAGCATTTACTTTATTGCAAAATATTAAAAACCACATCGTGTTCACAGTAATATTCAGCTAGCACTTTAACTCCAGTATGCCTGGCACACCTAAACTTTTTCCACTTTTTCTTCTAACCTCATGTTCTTCAATACCCAAGGTAGAAGAAAACGTAGAAGTTATTTAAAGAAATGGCTATATTTCTTTGGAAAATGTTATTACTGTAATTTACTCTTTTCTGAACCATATGTTAAACCATAGTTATAGGTTCTACCAGAGTTCATAGAAATTTAGGCAGCTCTATCTATTTCTATCTTGGTTAGCAATTTCTCAATGCTATAGATCAGGGATTGGCAAACTATAATCCCAGCAAATCAAGCCTGCAGCCTGTTGTTGTAAATAAAGTTTTATTGGAACACCTTCATGCTCATTTGTTTATGTACTATCCATGGCTGCTCTCACACTACAGCAGCAGAACTGATCACCTGCGAAACCCAAAATGTTTGCTATCTGGTCCTTTACAGAAAAAGTCCTGACTCCTGCTGTAGATGACTTTCAGTGAGTCAGTTTGTACTTGTGAGGACGGGGACGGGATGAGAGAGATGATTTCCTCTTGAATAAATGGCAGTTTATACTTAGGACTGCCCCTCTGTCCTGGGTTAAATAGTGTCCCCCCAAAATTCATGTCCATCCAGGGCCTATGACTGTGACCTTATTTAGAAACTAGTGGCCCGGTGCATGGATTTGTGCACATTGAAAGGAAATTATTTAGAAGAAATATTCTAATATCGCTATTTGCCCTTTCTCTATAATAGAAGTGTCAGAGATGAAAGAAAATTAGTAAAATGTATATGAAAATAATATATAAATTAATAAACAATAACATGATATAACAACAACAAAAATTGGTGCCAGTGAGAGCTTTATATGTATCACGCATACACGAGTCAACGTTTATTTTTAAGTTGCCAGTGCGCGTCATATATACTGGCCGGCCAGTTGGTTGGACAGTCGGATAGATGGTGGGTCACTTAGCCTTTTATATATTTAGAAATAAGGTCTTTGCAGATGTAATCAAGTTAAGATGAGGTCATACTGAATTAGGGTACGCCCTAAACCCTGTGAGCATCCAGGGGCTACCCGGCAGGCCTGGCAGGCTCAGTGACTGAAAGTAACCACACTGGCTGGTCTAATCATTAATTCCTAACTGGGCAGGTCATGGCGGTAGTCACGTCCCAGGCCTATAGCTTCCTTAGCACAGGTCAATCTTTACCTTAAAGGAGCCCTGTCCATTGTTCTTATGCATCTAAGACAACATACATTTCAATGTCAGAGTAATTCTCTTCTCCCAGACCTCTCAGAGGCACACTGGCCAGCACCAGAGCAGGAGACCACGAATCTTGTTGCCCACATACCATCTCTGTGTATAAATGTTAACGACCCTGCACCCACCAATGTGAAAGAAGTATGCCTCTCTCTCCATTTTACTTTTCATTCAATCCTAAAGATTTCCCCACTTTGCTCTCTTCCATCTCCTTAATCTACCACCAATGGATTTCATGTGACCTTCCTTATGTCTTCCCCTTTGATTCTAAATTCATGAAAAAGAACTGCAAAACTGCTGTGCTTGGAGCATTTTCTCAGTCCTTTGAGATTTTGCTTCTGGGTCAGCCCTCATTTGGCTCAAATAAACTCTTGTAAAATTTTTCTATAAGCTTAAACTTTCTTTCACAAACAATCCAATGACTGGTGTCCTTGTAAGAAGAGGGAGATTTGGAGACTCAAAGGAGACATAAAAGAAGGCCACATGGCAACAGAGGCACAGGTTGGGGTGGCGCTACCACAGCCAGGGGAGCTGAGGGTTCCGCAGCCACTGGAGGCGAGGCAGAGGTCCGGAGAGGTTCTCCTAGAACTTCAGAGGGAGCCTCCCTGCTGACATCTTGATTGCATGGTTTTGGCCTCCAGAAATGTGAGAGAATAGATGTCTGTGGTGTTAAAGCACCTCGGAGGCAGTGATTTGTTACAGCAGGAAAGGAATATACCCTCTATTCAAGTTTTAGCTGTGAAGTCCGATGACTGGTTTTCTGTTTTACCATAAAAGGAGGACCAAGTAGGTAATACAATTGCAGGTCAGTGATGCATAGAACATTTTAAATATACGCAAAGATGACAACGTATTTTTTCAACTCTGTAAGTTAGGATTGGGTTGGAGTAGAGATAAGAAAGTAAGTGGCAAAGAAATCTAAAAATAAGGGTGAGGGGGGGAGATCAGATAACTTAAGAAAGAATGTGTAGAGTTCTTATTAGAAGAGGGAGGAAAAGGACATGCTTGCAAGCATTCTGCTATCTTAGTAGTAAAAGTACACTATTAGGATTCTTCAATTTAGCCAATTTGCTAGTCATTGGATTACTGGCATGCCGTCCAAATGTCACCCAGAAGCCTTCCAATGCCAATACCAAGTAAGATTGGCTCAAACCCCAACCCAAATAAAGCAAGCTGTGCAAACCTAAGCCTCCCCCCAAATTTCACTGTGTGCCACATGGACTTATGTTCCCCAGCTCAGTTTGATCTTGGGACTTCTTCTTCCCATATTCTCTCTGTTAAACATTTTTGATCCAGGTGAGAAATGTAATCATTCTCTCATTTCCACAAGACTCTATTCACAAAATATTAATAAGGTTAATAGGTTTTACTGACAATACAACACTGCAAAGAACTTTGAACAATAGGCATTTTTGTTCTTAAAAGGTCCTCTGGCCACTCCAGTACCATGAGTTCTAATGCCCCCGTCTACTGAGTTTCAACCACACTCCATCATGTCAGCTGAGCCATCTGTTCTCTAGAGCAGGGGAGAAAGCTCTCATTATCTCACCCAGAACGGTTTAGTCTTTATTAATTGACGAGAGTGTCTTTGTCTGCAAGTAACAGAAATCAAACTAGAGTGACCCAAGCAAATACAGATTTATTTTATTTTTATATAGCAAGAAGCACGGAGGTAAGCAGTCTAGGGCTAATATAATTACTCACTGATTCCATAAGTGTCCCAGATTTTGCCAGTCTTTCTGTTCTACTATTATTAAACATTATTATTTTTCTCATGTGTATGGCTTCATGGTTACAAGATTCCTGCTGCACTTTCAAGCATAAGGCTAATTTTTAAGTGACTTTAAGGCTAAAAATCAGATGTGTTGACTATGGTATTCATTATATACCAGTATTTTAAATACCACAAGCCATATTATAAACAGCATTTTAGAAACTAAACCAGAATTAGATTTTTAATATGTAATTGCCTGAGCATGGGTCAATCGATGGTCTAGAGCAGAGATAACAAAAAACGTAAGAAATTGTAATGAGCTGCTACATCATGAATGTTTCTGTGTTATATACCAGAATCTGTAATAGACATTTTATATTCATTATTTAATTTTCATGACTCATCATTTTACAGATAGAAAATCTGAGGTTCGGTGATGCTAAATGATTCGTAAAAGGTCAGGAATCCCACCCCTGCTGAGCCTAATCCCAACCCCAGGAGCCTGGGGCCTTCCTTCTGCTGTCCGCCAAAAGGAACGGCAGCCAGGCCACAGTCCCCGAGGACTCCCAGGGCATGTCTGTGCACTGTGGTTTTACCGTTCACCAGAGAAAGGAATACACTGTATGCATGTTCTCCTTTAAGACATTGTGGAGATAGTGTCAGTGTTGTTACATTAGTCTTAAAATACACCTATTTATTTATTTATGATAAGATAAGTTGTAGATCTATTCTTAGACTACATTTCTGGGGCCCAGACATTACACCAGAATATGGTATAATTCTACCCCCATTAAGAAAGTCTCTGAAAACAAGTAAGTTTAAGAAAAGTTTATAAATTATGCAAAAGAGCTAGCTGTGTTTGTAGCTGTGTGACACAGTGCCTCAAGGGTTGCAGCTCATTTTTAAAAACAAAGTCAATAAAGCTAGACACAGTGCATGGTCAGTATGTCATCTTCAGTCCTCTTTCTGCACCTTAGCCTGTTTCCCACCCTCCTGGATTTCCTTCCTTTGTTTTAGGTACAGTAAAAGCTCCAGTTTCCTTCACCACTTCACCCTATCAAAACAAAGAAGGATTTATTAAATGGTTATGCACATTCGTTAAACTAATGACACTTTGCTGAAACATATTCAAACTAAACATGACCTCATCCCGACATTTGCATTTTGTTTTTCACATCAAACTGTAGAGTGAAAGGTTGCTCCTACGAAAGGAAACTGGCATGTGCAAGTGTGTAAGGCAATACGGGGAGAGAATGAGCAGAGGGATCCTTGAAATAGAGTAGCTCTCTTGTTAAAGCTGAAGGCAAACCTAAGTAAGTGCTTTCATGGAGGTTTGGGGATGAGAAGGAGAGGAACTGGTAATTTCCCCCTCTTCTCCTGCTCATGATACCTAACCAAAGACAAAGAGTACCAGAATACTGGTCATTATCATCCTGGTGCACTCTGTCCCTTCATCTGCAACATCATCTGAGATCTGAGACTCCTCTCACTCTGTTCGGACCTGAGTCTGTCTCTGTAACGTGAAACAAAGAAGAGCTGCCATTTCTGCCCATCAATCATGTGCTAGGACTGTGCCCAGGCCTTGTTTCACAGGCCGGATCTCCCCACTCCTTTTATCAGAGAGAATTCAGTATTTCCCCAAGGTTTCTGCAGACAGATTGTATCAGCATTACTGGCAATGCTTACTTACAATGCAGGTTCCTGAGCCCAGCCACAGTTTCACTGAATCACAACCTTCTAGGGATCTTATGCACACTAAATTTGGAGAACAGCCAGGTGCATTTATTAGCCCAGTTTTACAGCTCAGAGATATA
This sequence comes from Myotis lucifugus, assembly GCF_000147115.1. Classification (NCBI taxonomy): domain Eukaryota; kingdom Metazoa; phylum Chordata; class Mammalia; order Chiroptera; family Vespertilionidae; genus Myotis; species Myotis lucifugus. Next base: position 1,246,355 of record NW_005871057.1, on the reverse strand, counting down.
GAAAGAAATTAATTAACCTATCCACAGTCACCTGACTATTAAGTGGCAGGGGTTTGGCTCTAACCCCCGCACTTAAACTCTAAGCAGTCCTGCAGCTAACCTTGCATTATTGAAAATTTTGAGTGTAACAGCAGCTGTTCTCTTCAGACATTAATTCCACATGGTCTAGGATCAAATTACCTGGTATATAGTGCACGAGTCTATGAGCACTGTTATCAATCTGTCTGGATTCAAATCTTGGCCCCATTTTTTTTCAGCTATGTGATACTTTACTTAAACTTGCTGTACCTTAGTTCATCTAGCTTTAAAATGGGGATAATAGTACTAACTTCTTAGGATTGTTGTAAGGTTTAAATGAATTACTACATAGAAAATGCTTAGAGCAATGCCTGATGTAGTGTAAGTACTCAGTGTATAAGCTGTGAGCATTTCCTGCATAAGCTTAACTATAACCTTAACCTAATTAAATTCTGGCCAGATAGCACCTCTAAGTCAAAGCATAGTTCACTTTTCTTTGTTCACTTGATGCCTTCCATTCATATTTAATCTTTTAATTCTACAGCTCTGATCTGGCTGATTACCACAAGGTGTTGTTTACATTAACTGTACCCTTGTATTTCTAAGGGGATTATTTGATATTTATTAGCTTGGAAAAAGAAGCAGTTCAATGCTATTTTATATCATGGTATACATTAAAATTGATGGATACTTGTCACCTTTCAGAAATACTTAATGAAAAAAAGTAATTAACGCCCCCCCAAAACTTGACCTTTATGCTAGGATGTACTAGAAATTTTAGAAGAGCTTGAAAACATAAAAATATACAAGATAGCCCACTTATCATTTCCTACAAGTTCTTTCAAAGCATATCCAAAAAGGAAAACGTTAACTTTTCTGATAGAACATTTGAATGGTGGATACTCTTCTTGGTATATTAACTTTAATTATTCTTCTACCTGACACTTAGGCTGACTAAATTGATATAAATAAGATTAGAGAGATCACTAAACCGTTTGCCTAAAGTTTGTGCATAAGAAAATTCTCTTTATGCTAGAGTACATTAATGCTTTTATCCAGAAGCACTTGAACTTAAAAAAGAAAAAGAATTTTGAAGCTAAATTTCAACTAAAAATTATCTTTGCTAGCTTCTAAAGCCACCTGATTTTTCCACATTTTTAAGAGTTTCCCATGGGTATGGCAAGGCCAAATTCTACCTCAGAATCTAGTCATTCCTGCTACTTTTACAACTTGCCCATAATTATTTAGAGTAAAATGCTTTCAAGATTATGCTAACTTAAGCAATAGCTAGTGGCCTTTCCAATTTTGTGACCAAAATATCACTTTCTATTCTTCAGTAACCAACTCTTTTTTGTAAAATTTTGCTATGACCAATTTAAAATATACTAAGGATGTTAGGCAAGCTTTCAAGTTGCTTGAGTCTAACTCAATGAATCAACATCATCTTAATGAAGAGCCATAGTCTTCCTGCTGGAGTTACTAGTAGAAGTGCCACAGGATACAACGATCACTAACTCTGCAGCAACCAAGAGTTGACCAAGGAGAGGTCCCACCATGGAGAGGTGCCTCCGAGGCCATGCCCTGCACTTCCTTGCCGATCTCACCTCACACCACTTCACCATACATGAAGGTGACACAAATAATTGTTTTATATGAAGCAAGATGACATAAACAACACCTGCCTACTCCAAATCCTAATAATGCTACTTTGTTCTTCCTGTGGTCACAGTTGTTGACTCTCTAACATCTATTTACCTCCTATGACCAGCATCAGCTAGTCGGATACCCTACCTCTCCGTATAACTTATCTAGCCGACGAGAAGTGAGTAAATATTTGCAGGGGGGATTTCTGGTAGAGATTTATCCACACCTTACAAAGATCATTGAATGAGAAGATTTATCTTCTTCTTAGATGTTGTCAAGCTGCGAAAGCCTAAAGATGAAGTAAATAGAATCAGGCAGAATCCAAGGATCACAGAGAGGCCGAGGAAGAGCCACGGTGTGATATAATGCTCTGGAAGCTCTTTCTGCTTCTGGGCTTTCATTACATGAGATAATGCCACTTACTATTGTTTTACCCAATTTGAAGAGTTTATAATTAATTTAAGGTGAAATCATCCTAATTACAAGTTCCTTAGTCCCATGAATTGCTGCAGTTTTGCCTGGCTTATCCTCATTCTCACTGTGCTGAGGCAGGAAAACCTAAAAAGTAAATGATAAATTTCTGGAGGCTCTGAGTGGACAAATCTGAGAGAAAAACTCCAAGGGGACCCAGTCATCAGGAGGCCCCCACACTTATGTGAGTTTTACATCCTGGAATGTACCGGATTCTCAAAGCAAATATCAGAGAAAAATCCCCTCAAGTTTCTGGTAGGCGGAGAGGAAAAGGAACCATTTAAAATATGCCAGAGCACTCTATTTTTCTTAACAAGGCCTTCCCTCAGGAAAAACTATATAACCAGAGTCTAATCGGAGCCTAACTCACTTGGGGGAATAGAAATACACAATTCCAGTTCCCTCTAGCCTTCCACATGGGAGAAGAAAAATATCTAACTCTAGCCATCCTGTCTGCCTAAAGGTGTGTGTCGGGGAGGGGGGGGGAGGGGAGGGAGGGTTAGAAACAATTGGGAAACACTTGTGAAGCTCAGAATTCATGCACATAGGTTCACAAAAAGACTGTGACCTCATCATAGGACTGTAGAGAACTTCCCTTCCCCCCCACCTCACCACCACATTACGCACACCTACTTATAGCAGTTCCTTTTACCTGATACAACAAGTGCAGCTATCAAGAAAAATGTACACTCATACAACTTAACAGAAGGAAGATAAACAACCCAATCAAAAAATGGGCAAAGGACCTAAATAGATACTTTTCAAAAGAGGACATAGAGAAGGCCAAAGGATATATGAAAACACTAGAGGCCCAGTGTGCAAAAATTTGTGCACTCGGGGTGTCCCTCAGCCCGGCCTATGCCCTCTCGCAGTCTGGGACCCTTCAGGGGATGTCCACCTGCTGGCTTAGGCCCACTCCCAAGGGGATCGGGCCTAAGCTGGCAGCCAGACATCCCTCTGGCAGCCCAGGAGCCCTCCGGGGATGTCCACTTGCCAGTGGGGAGCAGGCCTAAGCTGTGGTTGGACATTTTTAGCGCTGCTGAGGAGGCAGAAGAGGCTCCCGCCACCACGCTGTGCTGGCAGCCATCAGCCTGGCTTTGGCTAAGCAGAGCTCCCCTGTGGGAGCACACTGACAACCAGGGGGCATCTCCTGCATTGAGCGTCTGCCCTTGGTTGTCAGTGTGTGTCATAGTGACCAGTCATTCCCAGTCATTCTGCTGTTAGGGTCAATTTGCATATTACCCTTTTATTATACAGGATAGAGGCCTGGTGCATGGGTGGGGGCCAGCTGGTTTGCCCTGAAGGGTGTCCCAGATCAGGGTGGGGGTCCTGCTGGAGTGCCTGGCCAACGTGGGTGAGGGGCTGATGGGTGTTTGCAGGCTGGCCACACCCCTGCAGGGTGGGGGTCCCCACTGCGGTGCCTGGCCAGCCTGGGTGAGGGGCTGATAGCTGTTTCCAGGCTGGTCAAGCACCCCAGTGGGCACACTCACCCCATGGGGGTGTGGCCAGCCTGGGTGAGGGGCTGATGGCTGTTTGCAGGCTGGCCACAGCCCCTTCAAGGTGGGGGGTGTCCCTCTGCTGTGCCTGGCCAGCCTGGGTGAGGGGCTGAGGGCCATTTTCAGGCTGGCCCCGGCCACGGGCTGGAAACAGGTATCTATGATTTATTTAACTTCTATAATTGAAACTTTGTAGCCTTGAGCGGAGCTCAGGGCTGACCAGGGCAGGTGGGAAGCTTGGCTTCCTCCATCACCGGGGCAACCAAGCCTCCTGTTGTCTCCAGCTCTGTGGCTGCGGCCATCTTTGTGACGGACTGGCAGAGTGAGGGTGTGACGGTTAATTTGCATATTACTCTTTTATTAGATAGGATGCTCAAAGTCACTAATCATCTGAGAGATGCAAATCAAAATGACAATGAGGTACCATCTCACACCTGTCAGAATGGCTATCATCAACAAATCAATAAGTGCTAGAGAGGATGTGGAGAAAAGGGAACCCTCTTACACTGCTGGTGGGAATGCAGACTGGTGCAGCCACTGTGGAAAACAGTAATGGTGTTTCCTCAAAAAATTAAAAATGGAACTGCCATTTGACCCAGTAATACCACTTCTAGGAATATATCTCAAGAAAACAGAAACACCCATCAGAAAGGATATATGCACCCCTATGTTCCTAGCAGCACAATTTACAATAGCTAAGATTTGGAAACAGCCCAAGTGCCCATCAGCAGATGAGTGGATTAAAAAATTGTGGTACATCTACACAATGGAATATTATGCTGCAGTCAAAAAGAAGGAATTCTTATCATTTGCAACAGCATGGATGGACCTGGAGAGCATCCTGCTAAGTGAAATAAGCCAGTCGGAGAAACATGAATATCACATGATCTCACTCATTTGTGGAATATAATGAATAACATAAAAAAAATTACAAGGCAGACTAAAAGGCAACAAACATAATCTGAAGAGACAGAGCAAGAATCAATCAGAAGCAGATTCAAATATGGCAAGTCAGGAATTTAAAACAATGATGATCAAAATCAAAGGGCTGTAATGAATAAGGAAGACAGCATGCAAGAACAGATGGGTAATGTAAGTAAAGAGATGGAAATTCCAAAAAATAAAAAGAAAACACACACAAACAACCAAATAAACAAAAGCTCAAAAGAAATGCTAGAGATTTATAAAAGCTATAATAGAAATTAAAAATGCCTTTAATGGGATTTTTAGTAGACTAAGTACAGCTGAGGAAAGAATATCTTGAGGATATCTCAATGGAAACCTTCCAACCTGAAAATCAAATAGAAAAAAAAAAAGCCAGAAAAAAACAAACAACACTAAGACAAAATATACAAGATCTGGGTGACAGCTACAAAAGATGTAACATAAACATAATGGAAATACCACCAGGAGAAAAAAGAAGAAAAGGAACAGATGATATGTTTGAAACAATAATGACTGAGAACTTCCCCAAATGAATGTCACACATCAAACCATAGATCCAGGAAGCTTAGAGAAGAAAAGGCGGGGTGGCGGGGGGGAAGACCCCATACCTAGGCATATCACATTTAAAGTATAGAAAAAAAATGACAAAGAAAATGCCATGGAATACTATGCAGCCCTAAAAAGGGATCTCTTACCCTCTGAGACAGCATGGAGGGCCTGGAAAGTATTATGCTAAGCAAAATAAGCCAGCGATTGTGCTCCTTGATAGTTGCCCAAAGGAGTTGCGATCTATGTTCACACAAAAACCTACACATTGATGTTTATAGCAGCTTTATTCATAATTGCCAAAGCTTGGGAGCAACCAAGATGCATTTTAGTAGATGAATAGAAAAACAAATTATTGTACACCAGACAATGGGATATTATTTGGCCCTGAAATAAATGAGCTACTGAGCCAGGGAAAGACTTGAAGGAAACTTACATCTATATTATTAAGAGAAAGAAGCCAATCTGAAACAGCTACATATTGTGATTCCAATTAGAAGAAATTCTGAAAAAGGCAAAATTCGAAAACAGTAAAAAGATCAGTGGTTGCCAAGGGATTGAGAAAGGGGTGAAATAAATAGGTGGAGCAGAAAAGGATTTTTAGGAAGTGAAAATATCCTATATAATTTTTAGGAAGTGAAAATATCCTATATAATAAAACCCTAATATGCAAATTGACCAAATGGTAGAATGACCGATTGCTATGATGTGCACTGACCACCAGGGGGCAGACGTTAAATGCAGGAGCTGCCCCCTGGTGGTCAGTGCACTCCCACAAGGGGAGCATTGCTCAGCCAGAAGTCGTGAGCCAGGTTCACAGCTGGCAAGCACAGGGGCAGTGGCGGGAGAGGCAGCAGCATGGGGAGCAGACCTAAGCTGGTAGTCAGATATCCCCTGAGGGGTCCCAGAATGCAAAAGGGTGCAGGCCAGGCTGAAGGGCCCCACCCCTCACCCCACCCCCACCCCCGCCCAGTGCATGAATGTCATGCACCGGGCCTCTAGTTTTGTATAATGGTAGATACATGTAATTATATATTTGTCTAATATATAATTATATATTTGTCCCTAGAATGCACAGCACCAAGAATATGGCACAATATAAACTATGGACTTTGGATGATAATGACTTGTCAATACAGGTTAGTCAATTGCAATGTGCCACCCTGGTGGGGAATGTTTGCAATGGAGAGGCTATGCATGGGTGCAAGACAGAGCAATCTCTGCATCTTCCACTTAATTTTGCCAGGAATCTAAAATTGCTCTAAATTTTTTTCTTTTTTTTAAAGATGATGATGACAATAATATAATGATGATGATGACATAGGTTATTCATAACTCTAAAACTAAAGACCCTCTAAAAACCAAAATTTTAAAATAATTTTTCTGTGGCACAATCTGACCCGAATTGACATGAAGGTATTTATAATATACTTTGGTAAATATTCATTTGTTTCACTAAAGAAATACTAATGTGTTTGATTTTGGGGTGATGGAGATAATGTACAAGATACAGTATATCCACCTTATTTCTGTTTTAAAATCTAAAAATTCCTGAATTTCAAAATACATCTGAGTCCAAGGGTTTCAGAGAAGGAATTATTGACCTATAACATAGTTAGTCCTTAGGAAGTTCTTAAAATCTTCTAGGAGCTGTTCTAGGCACTTTGTATTTATTAAATCAGTTGATCTAATTTGTATAATTGTGGTGTTTCCAAAACTATGGTATCTCTAAAGTGATATGCAATCCAAGAACGCTTGAAGGAAAGAACCAAGAAAACATATTTTGTGCACAGCAGGCCTCTGGAGGACTCAGACCACTCTCCTTAGGTCGCCCGGCAGAGCTCAGGTCCCAAGGATCCACCTGCAGAGAAAATGTGTTTCCAGTGTCCTGTTGCACGTGGGAACAAGTTTCAGAATCTCTAATTCACCCTCTCAGTGCCTGACGCTTAGAGAAGAAAGGAAAGAACTGGGTCCCTTTTCTTCTTCTGTGGCAGCACCAAGGTGGGACAAATAAACATGAAAGAAAAATATGCAGCAAACGAGAATGAAAACCTAAATCATATTTCTACTTACAGAAAACTCTTTAGACATATTGTACCCCATACAGTCCTGACCAGTTTCTTCTGGAACAGAGAGTATGCACTGGGGCTATGAAAATCACTCAGGGAAAATGAACATTTTATCTGATGAGAGGATTGCATTTTTCCATAGAGTAGTGAATAAATATTTATTGGTTTCTAAGAATGAATGACAAGGGAAAAAATTATATTTAATAATATTATAATCCTGTTCTTTAGTGATCCACTTCCTGGTGCACAGAACTAAATTAAATCCATGGGAAATTAATTTTCGTGCTAGGCTTGAAGAGTAAAATATCACCCATTAAACTAATGTCACATATTATCTACTATGGCTCCATTATGTAGAAAAGGAAGGCCTCATTTAGATGACATATCACCATATTACACTGATTACAAGTTTATAAGCTTGATTTCTACAACCCACATACTGGTATGTCCTCTAATTTCAAGAGCTACGCAAATAAAGGTAAATTAAAAAGAACAGCCACTCCCCTTGCTCTCTACCACAATATAAAAGATAAGGCAATTTATCATAATTGAGTGAAGAGGCGGTACTGTCCTATTTAATTCTTTAAAAGTAAAAAAAAAAAGTTCAAGGTGAAAGGCATCTTTGTCATCTAGCTTTTAATAGTGGTTTATAGAAGTAAGGCATATTTTGTTAGACTAATATATCTACAGGAGTTACAATGAGAGACACACAATTTTCGCTACATCTAGATTCAATCCCAAATGAAATTACTGACTACTGACCCTATATTCTTCATTTACTCAAGAATTTAGCTCACTGGGTATAAACATCATTTCCAGTTTCAATGGGAAATAAGATAAAGTATCAGAATCAGCTGTGACTCCTGCCTGCCTTCAAAGAGCAAAGAGCTTTTAGGCTAATGCAGAAGATGAGGCTATTGTGCGGTTAGGTTCAATTCTGGAAAAGTATTAAGCGCCTTTGGAAAGCACTGTTTGACCTGTTGCCTCAGTTGTGTGCTCTAGAAGCAGACCCTGAGGTGGGGATTAGTGTGCAAGGAAGTGCTCCCAGAAGCAGGAGGGAGAAGAAAAGGAAACCAGAACAGCTTGGACTTCAGCAAATTCCTGGGAAAGCAGTTTCGACCTGATTCCACAGGAGAGCGCTGGAGGGCCAGACTTTTAACTCCTAACATCATCATTCATTAGCCAAGCAACTCCCTGGGGGACCATAAACTCCCAGGCCCTTCCAGGTCTCTGTGTCTGGGCAAAGCCGCTCCAGGACCTGGAGAACAGTCTTTTGAGGAACAGTGGTGGCGGCTCAGGAGGTTGAAAGCAGAAGCACATAGAAGCGGGGAGAGGGGAGCACAGAGGAGGTGAAAGGCGTCTGAGAGGATGTGCCAGCAATGGCCATGTCTACTATCCAGATATGAGGGAAACAATGACATTGATGTGGGATTAAGATCATTCAGTTATGTGGGAAACAATTGCATTTTTCAGGTAGTTACCCTCCAAAAAACACATGGGTCGAGTGAGGGGTAAGTTAGAATTCAATATTAAATAGCAATACCATGTTAGATATTTTTTGCAGTGTCAATGTAAGAAACATCCAAACCTATAAGAATTTTTATGAGTTTATTTGAACCCAACTGACAATTGCTGGGAACCAAAATCTCAAAAGCTGAAAAAAATGCTTCAGAAAATGGCAGTTTTGCACCTTATTTTATACATTGCAACTGAAGGAGGAGTGAGAGGTTACATGAAATTCATTGGTGATAAATTAGGGAGGCGGGAGAAAGTGGAAGGGGGGTGGAATTTCTGGGATTAGATAAAAAGTGAAAGCAGCCCTAGCCAGTTTGGCTCATGGATAGAGTGTCAGCCTAGGGACTAAAGGGTCCTAGGTTCAATTCTGGGGCGTGTGGGGGAGGCAGCCAATTGCTGTGTCTAATGTCTCTCTCACATCAATGTTCCACTCTGTCTCTCCCCATCAGTGGAAAAATATCTTCAGGTGAGGATTAACAACAACAAAAAGTAAAAGGAATGGGCACTTCTTTTGCATTTGTGGGTATAGGATAGTTAACAGCTAACAATTAACATAACAATGACAAAGAGGGGTTCTGTGGTCTCCTGCTCTGGCATGGTAATAAAGGTTGACCTTTGTTAGGAAATAATACTACCCATGAACTGCTTTTAGTTAGAATGTTTTAATTTCAGACCATCCTATTGGTTACTTTAGGTCTCCGAGTTTGTAAGGCCGCCATGAGGCCTCCCTGCGCTTGTCAAGTTTAGTAGGTGGCCGCTTTTTCATCCACAGCAGAAAGATCTAATAACAGGGATTTCGTGTTTACAGCAGAATTGGAAGAACTAGAGGAACTGTCATAGGTTGGGCTGCCAGGAGTAGTTCCCCTTAGGAAGCACATAGAGGGAAGGGCACAGAACTTCTTACTCAGCCACAGGCAGGAAGCTGAGGAATCAAAGCTGCGGTTGCAGCCCTAGCCGGCCTGGCTCAGTGGGTGGAGCGTAGGCCTGCGTATTGAAGGGTCCCTGGGTTTGATTCTGGTCAAGGGCACATACCTTGGTTGCAGGCTCCTCCCCAGCCTGGCCCTCTTTGGGGCTCATGCAAGAAATAACCAATCAATGTGTTTCTCTCACATTGATATTTCTCTCAGTCATTCCCTCTCTCTTCTACTCTCCCTGAAAATCAATGAAAAAATATCCTCGGTTGAGGATTAACAACAAAAGCTGCTGTTGCTGTTGCAGCTACTGCCTCAGGAACACACCTCAGCAGCAGGCACAGGGAGTGCTGCTGCCCCTGTAGGTTCCAGAGCCACTGCACCTGCTGGGTCCACACCAGGAAAAGGTATGAGCAAATGAGTGAATGAATGAAACAATCAACCAGTAAGAGTCTTTTTTATTTTTTCTAATCATTAAAACATAATATCAGATGAATGGATTAGAAAACTGTGGTACATCTACACGATGGAATACTATGCTGCTGTAAAAAAGAAGGAATTCTTACCATTTGCAACAGCATGGATGGAACTGGAGAGCATTATGCTAAGTGAAATAAGCCAGTCAATGAAGGAAAAATACCACATGATCTCACTCATTTATGGATAATTAAGACCATTATAAACTGATGAAAAAAAGTAGATACAGAGGCAGAGCAACATCGAACAGACTGTCAAACTACAGCGGGAAGGCCGGGGAGAGTTGGTGGGGAGGGTAAGAGATCAACTGAAGGACTTGTATGCATGCATATAAGCATAACCAATGGACACAAGACACTGGGGGGTATGGGAGGCTAGGGGAAGGTCAAGGGGAGAAAAAAAAAGGAGACATATATAATACTCCTTGTAATACTTTAAGCAATAAAACAAAATTTAAAAAAATGTTAAACATAAAAAAACATAATATCTTGTAATAGTTGTATGTTAAAATAGAATCAAATACTGGAAAAATAATGAACAAACTGTCAAATATAGAAAAATACTTTGCTCTAGGTGGAAAGTGACTTTTCTTTTTACCTCCTTCACACAATTTTTCCCACTCCCACCTCACCCCGTCTCTCACAACCACCAATCTATTTTCTGTATCTATGAGTTTGTTATTGTTGTTAAGATTCCACATTTAAGAAGGATCATATGGTATTTGTCTTTCTCTGACTTATTTCACTTAGCATGCTGCCCTCGAAGTCCATCCATGTTGTTGCAAATGGCAAGAATTCATTATTTTTTATGACTGAATGATATTCCATTCTATATGAAATATATGGAATATACATATAAACAATCAAAAGGCACCCAAGGATATGTTTTACTGATTTGAGAAGGAGAGAAAGGAAGAGAGAGAGAGAGAGAGAGAGAGAGAGAGAGAGAGAGAGATCTGTCTACTCTCGCACACACCCCAAATGGTACTGAACCCGTAACCCAGGTATGTGCCCCAACTGGAAATAAACCCCATGACCTTTCCATACATGGGACAATGCTCCAACCAACTGAGCCACACTGGCCAGGCTCTTCTGCTATTTTTAACCAGATTTTGTTTGTGCTATTGATTTAAATTCTTTACATATTTTAGATATTAGCCCCTTATCAGATATACTAGAGGCAATGCATGAAATTTGTGCAAGAGTAGGCTTTCCTTCCCCTGGCTGCTGGCACCGGCTTCCCTCTGGCACCCGGGACCTGGGCTTCCCTCACAGCCCTGGCTTTGTCCGGAAGGTTGTCCAGAAGGACATCCAAAAGGACGGCCAGTCTAATTACCATATTATGCTTTTATTATTATAGATGATTTGAACATATTTTCTCCTATACAGTAGGTTGCCTTTTCATTCTGTTGCTGGTTTTCTTTGCTGTCCAGAAGTTTAGCTTAATGTAGTCCCACTTGTTTATTTTTGCTTTTGTTGCTTTTGCTTTTGGTATCAGATTAAAAAATCAATACCAAGACCTATGTTGAAGAGCTTATTATCAATATTTTCTTCTAGGAGTTTTATGGTTTCAGCTTCTTTAACTTTTAAGTGTTCTAATAATACAGTTGTATCATGGAATCCTTCTTCTAGAATGTGCATATCTTTCATTGGTTTCATTAGAGTAGTTGGATAGCTTTGCTCAATTAATGTTCCCAAACTTCTCAGTTCATGAGGATGTACCTGTGCTCTTGTGTTAAAAGCATAGTAATAACTGATTCAATCTTTACCTATAGAAATCAATAAAAAAGATTATCCATTTCTTTGCATTTAAAACTATACAGTTTAAGAGCTTCAAAATATGCACACAATGAGCATGTGTAGCAATCAGTGGTGATCAGATGTGCAAGTTTGTCATTCAGCTGAACACTGTTCACTACCAAAAAAGGTTCAGTGCTGGGGATTTTCATTGGTCCCAATACCAGGACACCAGTTCATTGCTAGGTGTCAAATGAGCAGGCTCTAAAACATCCATATGAAGGATGATTTTCATAGAAGATACTGAAGTTGAAAGATTTTTAGATTTCCAGAAATAATAATTTTTTAAAAATATGTCTTATTCCAGATCGGGTTCAAATGACATACTATGTCATGTTGTTTAGATCACCTTTTAAAATGTTTTTTAAATTTATATTTTCATGAAGAAATTCTTTATATTATTTCCAATTTTCTTCTTCTTAGATTAAACCAATTAATTCTGCCCTAACCAATTTGGCTCAGTGGATAGAGCGCTGGCCCTCGGGCTTAAAGGTAGCGGGCTCAATTCCTGTCAAGGGCATGTATCTTGGTTGCAGGCCTGATCCCCAGCCCTGGTTGGGGTGCATGCAGGAGGCAACCAATCGGTGTCTCTCTCTCACATCGATGTTTCTCTCTCTGTGTCTTTTCCCCTCCCTTCCACTCTCTCTAAAAATCAATAGAAAAATATCCTCAGGTGAAGATTAACAAACAAATAACAATAAAAAACACACAAAAAAAACAAAACAAAGAAACAAACAAAATAAAAAACAAAATAATCTCTTTTGGTGACAGTTAAACTTGCTGCTATAAATAGGTCTAAGTAGCATATTTTCTATTACATTTTATTTCATTATAAGAAAATTATCTATGAATTTGTATTCTTTTATTAAAATTACACATACACACAATAAAAACTTAAAAGCATGAAAATATACCCAGAAAAAAAATCACCAAAATCCCATTATCCATTAATAACCACAAATCACATTTCAGTGAATGTCCTTCTAAAGAGAAGGATATAATTTTACATAAAGGGAATCATGCTTAGAACATCTTTCACTTTTTTTTTCACTCAACACTATTTCACAAACATCACTCCATGTCAATAAATATTGAGCTACATCAAGTTTAATGGCTTAGAGTTGTATTGCGTTGATGTGCAATAATTTAATCAATCCCCTATAGATAGATGTCTGCGATGTTTCCAATTTTTATATATTAAAAACAGATTTACAAGACATATTCATGCACCTACATCTTTTCATTCTAATGTGATATCTCCTTAGGGAAAATGCCTAGAAGTGGGAGTATTGGGTCAAAGAGTCTAATATTTTATGAGTTGCTAAACTGCATTCCAAAATGGACCATGGATTTACAGCATCCTTCCTGCTATTCAATGCAAAACCGTAAATGTGACTTTTAAAAAGTGACTTCACTCCTTGAGGAACCTAGAAACACTGTTTTTTCTATGCATTTCTGATGCATTTCTCATTAAAATACAAGCATCTGCAAGAACTATAATAAATAATTCCCACAAATTTTGTTCTCAACAAGTTTTAATTCTATGACAGTTGTAAGATGATATATTTAGATTTCAAAACAACTTGATTGCTTTTCCACTATTATTTAAAACTCTTTGTTACATAAGAAAGATTTAAAATATATTCACTGAGATTATCTATTTTTTATTAAAAATAAAAAATGGATTTAAATATAGTGTTATTACTTTTAGAAAAATGTATAAATAATTATTATTCAAGATAAAAGTTATTTTAATAAAACATAAAGCATAGAGGAGAAATTACCATTTTTAGGGGACAAAATTGAAAGTAATTCTGCCATGTCATCAAGCTTAATTGAGATAGGAAGTTTGCTATGTTTAAACAAAGACCCTGAAACAATATTTTGTGCAAGTTAGAAAGTCTGGTCCCAGAGGACTTGGATGGGGAAGATCCAATTTGTTGGGAGAGTAAATAAAAAAGCTTTATTTGCCCTCTAGACATAAAAGCTAGATTTCTCTACCAATTATAGGACTGACATAGAGATAAAGTCAATGATTGCTCCTCACCCCTGGATATTGACTGGTCCGTGTCAATCAGTGCTGATAAGCGGTGTGGCTGACCCATAAGGATTTGGCGAGGATCCTTTTTCTCGGGAAACAGACCGCACTCTGTGCTGGTGAGGTCTGCAATGCCTCCATTCCTTTTGAAGGCCAAGAGTGAACATGTGCAGTAATGACTATGTGAGGTTTATAGGAAGGTGGCTACTTTGGAAGAATAATTTTGCAAACAAGCATCAGAGACTTTAATTTATTTTCCTTTATTATAAAAACATTTGTAAGCACTATTGCTTTTTCCTTTGCCCTATACACATATTGCTTTATGCTATGTTTTTACTGTTTCTTTCCCTGATTTTTTTTTACCTCACTTGAATATATACAGTATTTATTGAATATCTACCATATGTCAGAAATGGTTCCAAACACTGAGGATATAGCAGGCGATGTAACAAATTCTCTTTCCTAATGAAGTGTACATTTTAGCTAGAGAGACAGACACTAATCAATTAAATGAGTAACTAAGCATGTGGTCATGTCAGTTTTTCATGGAAAAATAGAGGAGGTGAGGGGGATGGAGAACAAGGTGACAGGAAGTGCTTTGTCACAGACACTGTGGGCCAGGAGAGCCTCTCTGAAGAGATATTTGAGCAGAGACCGAGGACCTGGGGAGTGAGTCATGCAGCTCCATGGAAAAAGAGAGTGCCGTGCCAGGCCTAGTGAGCAGGAGGCATGATGAGAATCTGTAGGAGAGTTTTAAAGAATTGTTCTGACTTCTGTGTAGAAGAGCAATTTACTGAGAGGGAGACCATTGTTGGATGAGCAGGATTCGAAGAAGAAATTAAGGGTTTGGGGTTAGGTTGAATTTGAGGCATCCAAGTGGAGATGTTAAGTGGGTAGTTAGATAAAGTCTCTAACAGATGAAGAAGCGTATTGCAAAATGAATCATAATACCTCAGGGCCAGATGAAACCTTTAAGTATTCTCTATCCTAGACATCCGTCAGAGGCTTGAATCTACCCAAGAATATTCCTGGCCTTTGATTACACAGCCTAACTCAAAACCTTCCAATTAGGGGTAATTTATTTTTCCCACCACCATGAAGCAGCCCACTCCATGCCAAGACCATTCTGACCAGTAGAAAATGATTCTTGGGAACAAAAACCCAGTCTGTCTGTAAACTCTACCCACCAGGCCTAGCTCCATCCCTTGGATCCTTACAAAACGTGTCTTTGCAAACCAGCATTTGCCAAACATGCCGAAGGGACATTTTACCTCTTTGTGAAAAAGAGCTGTTCAATTTTTAGAGCGATCTTAAACTTAGAGTTGGCACCTCATAAGGAGAAGGTACAGAGGGTAGTAATTGAGAGAAAGCTGATATAATTCTGAGGATTAGTGCATCAGCTAGACATCGAAGATCCCTTCTGAGGTTAGTGTTCTAATTCTGACCAAGTAAATGATCTGCTTACAGTATGTTAAGGAAATATATCATAACCTGTATTCAATATTGGGTTGGGAGGATGGATCATTCCATATGGAAGTGTTGTATGCCTGCTCTACAAAGCTCAACTCCATATGCTGAACCCTATTTTTATCACTGACATCTTTCGAAGTCAGAAATAATATCAGCAGCCTGGTCCCCACCAGAAATATAATCTCTCTGAGAGCTGTGTTCCAGCAGGAGACATCTGGAATGAGGGATACATTCTTCAGCTTGGCTCCTATTTCAAAGTGGTTATTCTCACAGAAACTGGGGTGGGTGAGGGTGGATTCTACCTCCTAATAAATTTAGGGCCCTAAAGGGTTAACCTAAATCAAAAGTAAACACACTTCCAATTGGGCAAATGTAAAAAATTATATAGCAAGTCAGATAGTGCACGTTTGCACTGACCTATTTTAGCTTTATCTCTAGGTTTAAACTTCAAAAGGGTTGTGTTTTATTCTAAACAAAATAACCTGTTGATTTTCCATAAATCTAGCAGAATTAATGGTAATAAAGTGTGAGAATTTATGTAACTATCCATTGATTTTAAAAGGTCACCAAACTCAGAAAATAGACTTGTATTTCAAAAGTACTGTGAAATGCCTACATTTATTTATTTATTTATTCAGCAAACATTTCTAATGTTTACTATGAGTCATTACAGGGCCAGGCACTGAGAAATTCATTTTCTACCTCTTTGAAGGAAAAAATAGGCTGCAGAATAGAATGAGGGTGTAAAAAAATATGAAGAAACTGGTGTCCCAATAATTACTGGATATCAACTCAGCTCCATAAAAAGACTATTTCAGTAATCTTGTCCTACATAAGACAACCCAACTGTGCAAACAGTATATCCTATCTAATAAAAGAGTAATATGCAAATTAACTGTCACTTCATGATAAAGATGGCAGCGTCCACAGCCAATAAGGAGGGAATGTGCAAATTGACGAGACAAGGTGAGAGGCAGAAGGTGGCTCTGGCTGGAGCAAAGGCGGAGAGGTGGCTCCGGGCCAGAGTGAAGGTGGTGCCGGTAGCCAGGGGAAGGAAGGCCTATTCTTGCACGAATCTTTGTGCATTGGGTCTCTAGTACTATTATGAGATAACTTTTCTGTTATTATTCTAACAGATGACATCTAAGCAAATTTTCTTCAATGTCTTGTGTTCTAAAATATGCTGAGATTTCTTTTCTCTGATGTGACATTTATGCAACACTGACGTGGTACCTGTTAAGCTGGCTATTTTTAAATGTAAATAGGTATTTACACCCTTGCATCACTACATTTTATTTTATTCTGGACTCATAAAATGTGCCGTTTGAAAAGTACTTAGCCAGATAATAAAACAATTTCAACTTTATATCTGCACATAACGTTGTCCTCTTTGAATACAGTTTTCACAGCCTCCATGGGAGTCGGAGAGAAGGCGATGGGAACCCAAAGGTGATGCTGCTCTCACAGTTTTGAGAGCACAGTAGCTGCTTGGACAGAATTCCTCACCCTTGTACCACCCTCGACTTACAAATCCTGGCAGGGCTTCAGACTGAGCCACAATCCCTTTGGCAAATCAGAATTTCATGCAGCCCCAATAACCTCATAATCACTTTCTATGGAGATACTCCAGCTTTTTAAACAACTGATATCAGACAGAGCTGGGATTTCTCTTTTTAATTTAAATTTTTACCCACAGACAAAAGAGAAACATTTGAAGACAATAGAAAGAATTTAAAGGAGGGTTCTGTTTATTCCAGTACTTCCAAAGAGAAACCTGAAAAACAAATTTCAAAGGCATCCTGGCCAGGAAGTCACCTCTGTCCAGAAGGCTGGGGGAACGGGGCCTCTGTGTGGCTCCTTGTCAAAATATACTGTCTTTGTTGGCAAGTTCCCGTGAGGCCATAGCCTGAATGATGTGCTCACTGGATCCCACCACGCCCAACCAAAAAATAGGAGAGGAGGGAATATCAATAATTGCTTTCTGGATTTGCGATTTTCAGTTTTGTTTTTAAACACCAGAACTCTTTCTTCAAAAGGAAGCACACCAGGAGGTCAAAAATGTAAAACAAATAATGTGACAAAAGTAAAGGTGGTTTTCACTTCAAATGGGGGTGGTGAGAAGGAGGGCATAGGCACTGATCTCGTACTTGTTCCTATCCTAATCGTGAATTGTTCCTTAAAAATAATCATCATCCTCGTTATTATTTTAATTTAGATAATACAGACAAGCAAGCTTTCCCACATTATGCTACAGATGACAGTGACTCTAATTACATTACCCAGTTAGTTTTGATTCTCATTTTAGCCAAGAACCTGACATTAATCCCCTGGCGCAGTGAGCAAAAAGTGAACAAAATTAGTTATATTTTTAGAATCAAAACTACATGAACACATTGTGTTTAAAACAAAAAAATGAAGGAGGAAAAGTGTTCTTTCACACTTTAACACTACATCATGGGTTGATCCTGGAGCCATTAAGATCATGACTTACTGAACCTTGATGCCTTGTTTGGAATCTAGCTCTGTCCTTGTTGGTGTATATATAAAATTGTTAACAGCTTTCAAACACTCTCTTATGGCCATTTATAAAATGTGGACAATAAAAGGGCTTGCCTCACAGAGCTGTTATGAGTATTAAGTGAGTAAAGCCCTTAGCACATAGTAAGTGCTCAGCAAATATCAGTTCCAATTGTGGTTTGGACTCTTTCCTATGGGGATGGCACCAGTACAGCTGGCGTCTCAGCTTCAGCACAGCGAACTGGTATGGAGCTGGTGTCATTGAAGAATGATAGACAACTTTGACACATCAATGACTCCAGCAACCAACCTCTGACAGCTGTCTGCCTACCACCCACCATCAGACCCTTTGGTTCCCACGGCGGTGGCAGGCAGTGCTTGATGGTGGTGGCTTAATGGTGGAGCCCAGTAAAGAACTCCTTCACACGGCTTTGGGGATGTTAGAGGCACTTTTGTCTTGGGCAAGGCAAGGTCCCTGAGACAGTCTAGAGCTCAACATGTTCAAAGAACAGCAAGATGACCAGTGTGGCCAGAGCAGAGTAAAAAAGGGAAGATGGAAGGATGTGAAACAAAGACAGGCAACAGGGCCAGATCATGGTGGACTTTCAGGCTATTCAACAACTTTTGGCTTTTATTCTAAATGAGATGGAACATCATTGCAGGAGTATGAGAAGTAAAAGACCATCAGCTTGGTTGAAGTAAGTGTCTCAGATAAGACTCTAAGCCAAGTGGCCCATCAGGTCTATGATACTGAGTATTCACACAAGGTCAAAGGAACAAACTGGGCATGCATTGATCTCAGTAGTCAAGCAAACTACATACAGGTCATCCATTCACTGCGATCTCCAAGTAGATTTTGCAGGTATTTTATAGTATTCAAATTCTAAAAGTCATTAGAGGTGTCTAGGTAATTGTCAAACTTCCTTTAGATGCTGTGTTGCTATAGTATCATTTACTGAGTTATTGAGCTGTGAAATACAGGTCAAGTGTAATAACCACAAAGTCCAGTTCAAATCTGAAGCAATTGGCAGTTGGTGTTTGTACCATTCATGGGTCACTGAAAGTGCTAATTCACATTGGAATAGTTCAAATTGGATGAAACCAGAAGCAAGGAAAAGCTTAGAAATATTCCAACCACTCTCAAACCAGAGATTGTGGCAGTATCCCTCAAATTTACAACAGGTTCAAGCTCTGAAAGGCAAAGTGCCTTACTCACAGCAAATGTATGCTGAATGGGTTTAATTTTAATGCAAGCGTCAGCATTTCCTACTCTCTGGATGTAAAGCTAATCCCATCAATCACCTGAGGCTACCTCTGTCATACACACTCCAATAAGCTGAGGTAATATTTTCCAAGAACAGGCAACTACTTGCCCCTTTGCTTTTTCTGTTGTAGGAATCTGTTCCGATATCTGGTTACCTACAGAGTAAATGCTCAGTCAAGGATGGACATATCTAGAATACTCACAGCACCTTGTGTGCTGAAACATCAAGTGAAACATGTATAAAATTTCTTTAATTAGAACATTATGGCTTGAAAGTGCTACCTAACCCATAATAATATGAGTCACAGAGTTGTAGTTTTAAAAACTAAGCCTTCATGGTTATCCGGCCTATTGCCTCGACAAATAACAAAATTAAAGTTCATGGAAGTTAGGGGATTTCTCGAGTCTCAAAACAAGGTAGTTGCAAAGCCACACTGTAACTTGCTTCTACCTCATGATGCTTCCTTCCAAGCTGTGTGAATCACTTAAGGTTCTACGGTAAGAAGCCTTTGCAAACATAACACAAAAGGAAGAATTAATTGGAAGAATAGAGGGGAACCACAAATTGCAAGGAAGATATGAAAAACCAGTCTTGAAATAGAACCAGGTGACTCCAGAAAGTCTTTGCAGCAGAAACTGCTGTCAATGTTGCCCAGATGCTGGCAATCAGCAGCTCCAATAATTTCCTCCAACCTTGCATCATTACAGGATCATGCCAAGTTGCATGAGACTCTGATAACATCATGTACTTACTTCTTGGTGGTTCTTAAGTGATAAGGAAAAGGATCTTATAGAAGGAGACTCCAGGAATCAAGTACAGTCCATAATGGCAAAATACCTGTGTTTCCCACCATACTGAGACAGCACACAATGTAGAGAATTAATTTCTCTGAATACAAAGTGTAGGTAGGAAGGTTATCGGTGCTGAGTGGCCAATAACTGATAAATGTCTACTATGAGATGAAATACATACATGAGACCTTCCACAACTTGAAGAAAGAGAAAACTAAGCTTTAGAAAGAAGAAACCACCTACAAAATGTGATCATTAAGCACAAAAATTTTCTAAGTTTATAACATTGAATAGCAATTCTAAGAATGACATGAATACTTAATGTTTGTTTTATTGGCTGGTATTGTTTTAAATTAGAAACATGGCTAACATGCTTAAATTGCTTAATTTTTTTTTATAACTCTAGGGCATGGAAGAAAAGAAATACAGGTAAATTTATACCCTCCATTAACTATTTCAACTACTGAAGAGAATGAGGTCATTGTTAACACTACAAGACAGTACCTGTTTTGAAGATTTACTGACAAAATTAGTAATAGATGGTAATCTAGAAGTGAGTACATATGGAGCTATGATTGTCTGTGGGGTAAAACAAGTGGACTTGATATCAGGGGTCAAGATATCTGTTTTGTTGCTGAAAATACCATTAATAATGTTACTATAATTCAATGCAGTAAATATCTATTGAGTCCCTACTTTTTTGATAGACACTAATACAACTTTGAATAAAGTCTTACCCTTGCCAGAAAAAGATTACGTATTTATGGTGAACGTAAAAAAAATGATGGCAATGTGTTAGAGCTCATGGTTTTATCTACAGCCACCACTGTCCCTTTGGGGGAAATGTTAAGAATTTCCACTGTGGTGCTTCCAAAGGTCCTGCATTTTTAATCAGGTGGTCAGCCCACTTGGATCAGTTAACTGGGTATTGAGCAATGTCTTGTGCAGAGGGATGGATAGAGGTGATGTGCTCATTGCTGACTATTAGAGGGAAGAGCCTCTTCCTCCTTCCTGGCATTTCCTTTAATGTTGGGAGAAGCACTACTAATGTAGTCCTGTTGGCTCTCTAGCTCAGTTTTATTAGATATGTAAGTATAATCATTTCCCTATCTGCTAAAATTGGGAAGACTAGATTGGGCATGCTCATATCATCTCCCCTTTCCCTCTCAGAAGCAAATCTCTTACCGGGATGAGTAGTGGGAGTTGCCATAAACCTCATGGGACACCCAATCATCTCCCAGAGGGAGAGCCTGCCCTTCATCCAGCACTGCCTGGGGGAGAGGAAGTACATCTAGGGGTTCTGTGATCCATATTCTACATCTCCAGCCTAGGAGGTATCAATAAAAAGGGTCATATTTTGGCTCTTGTTTACCATTTCTTTGCTTTGTTTCTGAATTTGTCCAGAGCTCAGGTATATCCCACCATCCCAGATCCCATCTATCTCTATCTCCCACCAGGTTATATTCCCTCCACCTCCACCCCTCCAACAGACTCCAGCACTAAAGAGAAGACAGCTAAGATGATATACAATCTACACTGATATGGGACTGGGACATCTAAGGCTGCTAACTCAGCTCTCACGCAGTTCCTTGGCACTGATGCCAAACAGTGCTCACTCTACACGATGCTCAAGTGTGGGCAAGCTCTCTCTCTCTCTCTCTCTCTCTCTCTCTCTCTCTCTCTCTCTCTCTCTCGACTGGTGTGTGAACCCTCCAGACCTGGTACCTCATCCTAGATCCCACCTATCTCTGTCTCCATTAGGCTATGTCCCTCTATTTCCCCATACTCCAGCTCAGGGAATACTGGCTACACATTAGCTCTTCTCTCACTCATCGCATCTTGTACCAAATCTATTATCTCTTCATGGCTTCTTATTCCCATGATGTTCAGGCTTTGGAACTCAAAAGGTCACGAATAAACTCCTTTTTTGTCTCTATGTCTACTCTACAGAGGTAATAAACACAAAACGTTTAAAGGGCTGAATGGGGTAAAGGCAAGGGCTAAGAATAAAAATAGGAAACAAAAATCTTATTTGAAAATATTATTGTACTCCACAGGCGACTGAGCAATTACAACATGATGTCAAACACAAAAGGAATAAGCAGAGAGTACTGCATGGATACAAATGAAGGCCAGAGATTCCAGGACGATGGCATCAGGAAGGCTTTGGGGGAAAGAACACTCCAGGGCCAGGCTTGAAACGGAATAGAATCTGAGTTCTTACAAAGATATGTGTGTGTGTGTGTGTGTGTGTGTGTGTTGTGGGATTTAAAAAAAATTGCTTGTTTGTTTATACTTTTGATTTTGGAAAATTCAAACATAAATGTAGAAAGAGTCCAATGAACCCCATTACCAAGTATATTAATTACTGACTCATCGCTGATCTTACTTCATTTAACCCACTCATCTTCCCTTGCCCAAATTATTTTGAAGCAAATTACAGACAACTCAAAATAACTTCCAAAATATTCCAATACCATCAGTGCACAAAAGAATTGCTGATAATTTTAATATCATTAAACAACCAATTTGCACTCAGGTTTTCCCATTTTAAAAAACAACAACAAATAGTTGGTTTATTCAAACTAAAAGTTTGAAACTAAAAGATTCCAAACTAAAAGTTCACACATTGTTTTTGTTTGATATTTGTTTCCTTTCACCTATAGCTTCCCCCTCCTTTGTCCCCTTTTAATTCATTCAAAGAAACCAGATTGTCCTATATTATTTCTCATATTCTAGATTTTGGTGAATAAAATCCTGGGGTGCCTTTTTATATATTTCTTCTTTCCTTCTATTCACTATACACTGATAGTTATACCTAAAGCTTGATCTGATAAAACTTTGAATTTTTTAACCAAACAACAGCAAACAAACAAACAAACAAAACCCACCACCTTTTTAGGTGGTATTATAAACTTTCAATAAGAGTTACATAATTATCTATTGCCCTCTGTGATGTTATCAACCATTGAAGAGGATTGCCTATGTTAATTGTTTCATTAGGGGTTTGTATTTGTATTTGAGAGGCTTATAAAAGATCCCACAAAAAAAATTCCTATTCCTCTCTGATTGGGGGTACAACGGTATTTCTTATCACCATACATTCTCTAACTCTCTGGGGTTCCAGTCAACAGAGTGAGGAAGAGAAGACCAGAACAGCTCCACCAGCTTGTCTGAAACAAAGCTTTCCAATGTTGCAAAGCACACTAATACATTCCACTTAACAGCAGGGTGGCTACCCAAAGACTGATGCCTAAACTGAAAGATTTAAATGCAGGTTCCAGAATGATTCTGCCATGCAACAGAGATTTCTGGAAATTTGATATCCTTTCCTTTTTGTTCACTGTGCAATCACATTCCCATAGTCTCACTAAGAAAATAAACAGTCCACTCGATTTCTATCAATTCTCATTTTTTGCCTTGTTCCCCCCTAAAGCTGAAATTCTGGTCATAAACAAAAAATCAGTTGGATTCACTTATAGACAATCCTGTCAAGAATAAAAAATCACTAACCGTGAAAAGCCAAGACCGCGCTACGAAACAAAAGAAGCATCTATTTTCCTGCCCAGGACATCTGCAAGCAGTTACGGTGTCGTAATAGTTCTTTTCCTTTGTGCATCAATTGCTAAGCCACTTGTTAAGTTTTCAGTACTACTCACTTCACAATGCAGACAGAGAATTTATACAAAATGAGAATTATCCCCAAGACTAGCTCTTTTTAAAAGAAGGCTTTGGCTAGATTCATTTCTTATCTAATAAGCAGTTGTGAAAAGCAACACTGAGATCACATTTGTTTCATAGGTCCCAACCAAGTCATTTGAAAAGATTTCTTATTTTCCTATATATCTAATTGAATGCAAAAATTCAAATGAGATAATAATCATAATTCTCCAATTGCTCAAGGAATACTACAGTGAGTGTTGGGGGAGGGGAGGTTGGCAACTGTGAAAACGACAGATTTGCCCATCATAAGTATGAACACCATGTGAGGTGCCTACATTCACAGCTTGGCATCCCATCACAAGCCACCCGGGAAGGTACACTGTGTCATATTTCAAAGAAGCCTCCATCCGTTTTCCAAGTACAATCTTTAACACTTCGGTGTCAGGTCTATCTAAAATTTTGCGACTGTTTCTGAATATGCTTAGTTCTTTCAAAGTGCAAGTCATTTCAGATTCTCATTTCAGATATGGGCATAGAAAATAGTGCTGTGCATGATCACTAACAGCGTGTTTACTCATATCCTGCCTTATTCATGATTAATTTAACACAACTTCTGACGGCACACAAAATAAGGTGAGGGAGAAAAAAGACAGAGAAAGCAATGAAGACAAAACAGAGGTGGGAACGAGGCTGGTTCACAGGAGGTGTGCTTCTACACTTCCTAGAAGGGACCTGCCTGTGCACGAAGAAATTGCTCTAAGATTCAAGGACCCGCGGAATATAGCAAGCAGATTGCCTTCGCGTGAGCGCTGCTCCCGAGGCCTCCGCTTGTGGCAACTTTCTCCCACTCTTTCATCTGTTCTCTGACTTCAAAACTTGTAGATTAAAAACAAATGTCCTTAAATGCAATAGAAAGCCATAATTTATCATTTTTAGGTCATCGTTGCCTCCAGATTTCTTTAGAAATATTTTCCCTAATCCCGCAGCTAGTCCAACTATCATACAACTATTAAAGGTCATTCGAACCTTTCGAAGCCTTTTAAAGAGTTTCTAAAAATCAGGGTGTGATTCATTCAAACTATTTTGTCCTCATTTCAGCAGGAAAAATTCTCTGCACCATATTCTGACTCGCCGTTGCTGATAAGTCATTCACCCGCCCATTCATTTTTTTATTTATTCATAAATTCACCGATTTATCAGATATTTACTGAGTACTTCCTATGTCCCAGGAAGTGGTACTAGGCGCAGTGAGGAGGGATCAAACCAGATACATGTTCTGTCTTAAAAGACTAGGCCAGATTCAAGGCCTAGTCCCAACCCCCTTTCCTTTTCTGCACCTCCCCGTGGCCCTCAGCTCCCCAGGCTCCCCGCGGCGTGGTGTTGCCATTGGACACAGTCTAAGCCTGGTGAGATGCAAGAAAGTATCTGCTCGAAGTTCTGGAAAAGGTTTCCTGATTAGATGAAAGACTTAACTAGAGCAGAACCCTGACTCTGCCATGAGCTGCGGAATCAATGCCAGCCCCAGGTTCTTTCATCTTGATATTTTCTATGCAAGAAAACAGCCACTCTTGAAGCCACCCTGAGTCACGTTTTCTGTTCCTTGCATCCTAAAGCATCTCTAACTAAATCAATGAACTCACAGTCTTTTTGAAAAATATAAGGCGAAAAGAAGAAAAGGCTCCAACGAAATACTATTAGCCTTGAGGAGGGTAACTCATTTTTATCTAAGAACAACTGAAAAAGAAGAGATGGACAGGGAGGGGAGAGGGGGAGAGAGGAGAGGGAAAAAATTGGAAGATTTTTGATGTACTTGTCCCAGTAAAACTGCTTCAGAAATAATGTGAGGCAAGTCCTCCTCATCAGAGCTCAGGCGACAGAGCTATCATCCCGCAGGGCCAGGTCCCCTGGCAGTGGAGTAGGCATGTTAGGGAGAGAGAACAATGAGGAAGAACGACTATTTTGGACAGAGTTGAGGTAGCTGCACTATGGGCCATAATTAGGGGGAGAAGAGAATTTTTAGGAAGTTTTGCTAAATGTCTAATGGGATTGCTCTTTTCTTTTTTTAATACTTTACCGTAATAATGATTTGTATTATTTCTTAGGGCTTTGGGAAGTGAACGTATGTTCCATTGAATGAAATACCATTTGTACAAAGCAGAGACTTTAGGCAACATAAGGCCAAAATATTCAAGTTTCACATGCTTAATCATTACAACTCCTCTACAAAAGAGCTTTTTAAAAAAGAAAAATTATGGGGTTGGGGGGGCAGGGGACTATGGCTCAAAGGACTGAGGAATTTGGCTCAGCTCTTATCTTTAGAAAGTTGCATAGTGAAAATGGAATAGATTTTGCCCATTTCCAAAATCCTTTCTCTTTCTGCTATAATATGTGGCCTAGAAAAAAAAAGGCAAAGTGAAGAAAAATTAAAAAGAGGCGAACAAACAAGGCTGAGAGAAAAAAGTCCCTGAAATTTTATAATATATAACCAGAACCCAAAAAGGTTTGTTGCTCTGTATAGGAAAGGCAAAAATAAAAATAAAAAATCCACACAGTTTTTTTGTTAGGTGAAAGGTAGCTACACTACTAACTATCTGGGGGTCTTGGAGAAAGTACTTAACATCTTTGGGTCTCAGTATTCTCATTTGTAAGATGAGTTACCAGGAGGATTCAATGAGATAACACATGTGAAGTATTTAACTACAGTGCCTGGCATGTTGTAACTTTCAAAACTGTTAACTATTGCTACCATCACAATTACTCTAATGATTTTTTCCCTGCCCCAATCAGTGTTCAACTATGAGTGAAAAGTTGTTGTTGTATTCAATTCCTCTTCTGTTCTTTAAAAAGATTAGTTTCCAAGAGTTCAAAAAAGAAACAAGAGCTGCCTACAGGCGATGGGGAAAAAATAATATTAGGAGAACAGTCTGCAACGTGAATAATCTTGGACCATCACCAAGATCAGCAGGACTCCACTCCATGGCCAATAAATAACATTCACGCCACTCTTATGGAACAGGGCTTCCGGAGAGCCAGAGCAGCCAGTCTCCCGTGGCTGGAAGGGAAGAGATCATGCGGGGAGACTGAAAGCAAAATCAGAAGGGCA
This sequence comes from Myotis lucifugus, assembly GCF_000147115.1. NCBI lineage: Eukaryota > Metazoa > Chordata > Mammalia > Chiroptera > Vespertilionidae > Myotis > Myotis lucifugus. The sequence goes on along the minus strand of NW_005871057.1, from coordinate 1,219,620 downwards.
AGGAGGAAGAGGCCTCCCACTCTCTGAGAGAGATGAAATCAGATCATTTATTCCCTCAAACTTGATGTTTAAAACATGCCAAGTAAATTCAATTTTTTAAAAAAGCATAGGACGGGCCACGATTGGTTTTTGTTTTGGTTTTTTTTTTTTGCATGTTGCTGTACCTGAAACATTTCCCTAAAAATGTCTGAGCTGATTTCCTAAAAATGCCTAAGACATTTTCCCCCTAAAAATGCCTAAATTTGCAACAATTGCAAATAAACCTTTTGTTGGAATCCTAGGGATTATTAAAACTACAATATAGTTATAATGTTTTTTAGACTGTTGAATAGCTAGACCAAAAGTGTCCACTAAGCAAGCACTGGGACTCAGGGAGATACACAGGTGAAGGCAGGAGAGCAGCTTCATCTCCACCAAGCTGGGAAAGAGTCCCCAATAAGATAGCTTAAGCCTGAGAAAAATCCTCAGTAAGGGAAATAGGAGATACAAAGAGATTTTGCGGCAGGAGATCCCTGAGAACAGGCTGTTCCAATGCCTCTGGGCTCCAAGTCAGGCTTGTGAGGAGCAGACCACCCAGTGATGGGAGAAGTAACAACTGGCCAGTAATTTGTTCCAACATGGCCCTCAATCTGTTCCACCTCTAGACCACTGCTCGGTCTTCCGATTTTCTTTCTCTCCCTTAGTTTCAGTCTTCAGTCTTGGACCTAAAACCCCAGATAGTGTGAACACAGCAATTTATTAATGTAGAAGTATTTTAGACTTTAGATATATAATTTCAGAGCCGGGAAGGGTTTGGGGATGGTTGATCTGGCCCAGATTAGATCAATAGTCTCCTCGCTTGGATGGGACCCTCAGGCTGTGGGATAGCTGGAGAACTGGGAAAACTGGCTGGAAAGAGGGAGATGGGGAAGGCAGATAAAGAACAATGGAACAGAAACGCTGTGGTGAGGGGCAGCTAAAATTACTATAAGACCTTCTTATAGCATCCATGACTGAAAATCTGGCCTACTCCTGGGCTAGGCTTTGCTTAGCCATTCCGAATGTGACTGGATATTAGAAATGTAACAGGGAAATGATGGTTGGAGGGAATCTCAGTGTAGCCTTTTGTGAGTCCTATGTCCCCAGTCAGTGCTTTGGTAATAGACAGGGAGCCAAATCCTCCCAAATCCTCAGCTGAGGCAAGTGGGACAGAGGCTCTTCCCATATAGCAGCACCATCTCCCAAAGTAGCGCATGGGAACTATTATTTACTTAAGAGTTTAAGGTTTTCAAAGCAATAAAGCTTCATGGTTAAGGCTCTGAAACCAGACAGCCTGAGAGTAAATATTACCTCTTATTAGTTGTGGGACACAGGGCAAGTTAGCTCATTTGTTTGGTGTGGATTTAATGAACCAAAGTGTGCCAGGCACCAGGGATATAGCAATGAACCAAAGTCCTTCCCTCTCCTATATGCTAGTTGGGGAGATACACAATGAACAACTAAGTAAATATGTATATTAACCATACATATTTGCTAAAGAGAAAAAATGGTGCTAAAGAGAAAAAATAGAGAGAGGTGTAAGCAGCCGCTGATGCCGCTGCCCTCACCACCGAAGCAGCTGCTGGTGAGCTCCCGTCCTGTCTGCGCTGTCTCAGCTAGGCCGCCGGGCCAGGCGAGCTGAACCAATACTGGACCTGGAGGTGGTGCCTGAGCGCTCTCCGGGGAATGAGCCATGGGAGCCATGGGAATTCATGCTGGGAATGCCTCTGGCTCAGGCAGTAGCCATTCTTCAGAAGCACCGTCGCATCATCAAAAATGTCCAGGTTCTCTACAGTGAACAGTCTCCTCGAAGCCCTGACCTCATCCGTTACCTGACGCAGGACAGGATCACACTACTGTTTGATGCTTTCAATCAGGACTTACGGTGATTGAAGTATATGACTTGACTACAGTAAAGTTAAAATATTGTGGAGTCCATTTTAACTCTCAGGCCAGACCCCCACCACTGGGCAGATGAACCAGTCGCTCAGTGCAACCCACCAGGAGTGTACAACTCCGCTGAGCCGCTCTTCCACCTCAACCGCAGAGGACTGTCTTCCTCTTTTCAGTGAGACTCGTGGACAGAGGCTCCCAAAAACGAGCCCAGTTTTGCCCACGGTCTAGTTTCTCTCCAGATACCCACGGAGCAACTGTGAAAGAATGCACATCTACAGGGGAAACAGCCTTCAGGATACCAAGCTCCCATGATGCCCCTGAGCTGTGTCCTGGGCAACATGTATGCTGAGAGTGTCGTTGTTCTTCGAGATGGAACTGGACCCTCAGGTTTATGACTTCACCTACTTGCTGCAGGCTGTGGACCTGACCTGTTAGCAGATGGATGCCAAGATGCGGGTATTTGAACGTTCAGTGGACTTTGGGGATTCTTGCCAAGACGTTCTTAGCATGCTTGGTTCTCCACACAAAGTCTTCTATAAATCAGAAGATGAAAATTCATTCTCCTTCCCCCCATAAACAAGTTCCATCCAAGTACAATGACTATTTTTTTAACTACTTCACTCTCGGAGTGGACATCCTCTTTGACGCCAACACTCCCAAAGTGAAGAAGTTTGTCCTTCACACCAATCACCCTGGGCATTATAATTTTAACATTTATCGCTGCTGTGAGTTTGAGATCCCAATGGCCATAAAGAAAGAAAATGCAGATGGTCAGACAGAGACATGCACAACCGATAGCAAGTGGGACCACATCCAGGCACTCCTGGGTCACCCTGTGGCCTGGCCTGTTGTCCTTCACAGGTCCTTCTCCCCGAACAACACCAACCCATTTGGCTCCACATTCTGCTTTGGTCTTCAGCGGATGACCTTTGAGGTTATGCAGAATAACCACATTGCCTCGGTGACCCTGTCTGGCCCCCCAGGCCTGGTGCCCATCTGAAAACAGCAAAACTCCCCTAGGGACATCACCACCCATGCCCCTCTCCCCCGTGGAACTGTGTGTCACATCCTTCTCAGCATGTCTTCATGTGCCACCTGTGGGTTTTCTTGGACATCTTGCCAATGTTGAAGGGCTGTTGTGATATTCTGAGATGAGGCTCTGACATGGGATGAGAGACCCAGATATTCCTCTGCCCTCAGCCTCCTCGTGCCAACAGGGGACACATACTGCAAAGAGAAGCACAAACTCTGAGCCTTGATACCTGGACCCAGGAGCTTTTGGCTAACACGTAAGGAGGCAGGGTTCTGTCTCCCTATCCCACACACATTGGAAAACTTGGGGCTCTCTGTGGCTGAGGACGCAGGCACCCAGGACGAGGACACGGTCCTGCATTTGGCCCAACATTGCCACAGGACCCTTAAGGCAAGCAGGTAGCATGTCCATAGTACTTGGCTGCAACTTTTGCACTACATCCACTTAAGTTACTTGATGAGCTGGCTGTTGCCAAGGTGGCCCACCTGCCCTTTCTTGTTCCTTTCTTACACTCAATCTCTGCCAGGCCCAGTGGGCACACCCAACTGTTGAAACACAGCTTTCTTCCATCCCGGTACGTGCCCAGGCCTGGTTCCCACCCTTCTTGGAGCCAGCCTTCAACGTTGCCTCTGCCCCACTATGCCCCATCCTGGCTGGCAGGGCTGCATGTTTCCATCCTGTTTGCCTCTTTTATTTAATGCCAACGTTTTAGCCAAAGGCATCTTCCTCCTTTGTTGTGTTTCAGCATTCCATTCTGCACTGTGGGCTGGCTCCCCTGCCCCAACCCTGGGCAGTGTCCCCTGGCTGGGCCCATTCATAGCTCAAGGCTTCTGGGGACTCAAGGAGGGCTGAGCTTCTCAGCCTCTTCATGGGTCTTGCTAAGGAAAGTAGCATATGTGCTTTGAAAATATTAACCCTTTGAAAAGAATTGAGAAATGTATAATTTTATCCCATTTTTAATATTTTGGTCTAGCAACTTGTGATACATAGATGACAATTTTGTGAGTTTTTCAAACCTGTGTACAGATTTTTGTAAATATGACTTTTGTAACTAACTCATGTACAGCCTCATCCTGTACAGTTTAATGATGAATGTGCAGGGGACCTGCCCCAGGTTCCTATGTGATTCCTGGGCCTACATCCAGGCTTGTGTGGCACTCTCATGACTTTGTGACTGACTGGTGTCTTCCCATTTGGACTGTGGCCTGGCCAGAGACACTCTGCCACCCGCCCTCTGCACACCCCCACTATTGGGTCAGCTAGGACTGATTTCGTTCTCCTAGAATGGGGGGACCTTCCTCATGTCCTGCCCACACCTCTCCTCCAATAAAGACCTATGCCTCCAAAAAAACACAAAGAAAGAAGAAGGATGAGGAAGAGGAGGTGAAGGAGGTAGAGGAGGAGAAGAAGAAGAATAAGGTGCCTAGGGAAGGCTTCCTAAGAAGGTGATTTTTGAGGAAAGCATGTGAAGGAAGGGGCCATGGAAATAATTGACGGGAGAGCATTCAGGAAGGGAAAGTAGCCATCATGATGGGCGGAAAGTGGGGGGGGAAAGGAGGACATAAGGAGGTCAGCGAAACTGACTGGAGGAAGCAAGGAAAGTCCAGAATAAGGTGAGGACAGAGAGGCAACCAGTCATAAGGACTTTGTTCAACATGGGGTAGATGTTGGTTGGCTTTTACTCTGGGAAGCTACTGAAAGGTTTTGAGTTACACTTGTCACTCCTCCACTCAAAACGATCATTCTGTTTGTTGTGTCTTAGAACTGACTGAAGAGAGAGAGGGTGGAAGTCGTGAGATCAGTCAGGAATCTATTGCAATAACCCAGGCAACAGAGATGATGGTTTATATTAATCAACATCTCTGTCTTTTTCCTCATCTACAACATGGGGGTGGTGATGCTTACTGTTTTGGGTAGTGAGTGAGATGTTGCATGAAGAAGAATTGGAGGTATATGACTGTAATTGTAGATAAGGTGCCTAGGGAAGGCTTCCTAAGAGGGTGATTTTTGAGTGAGATGTTGCATGAACAGATGTGAAGTCCTTAGAACAGTGCCTGGCACAAACACATATGTTAGTTATTATATGGTTTGCTTCGAATATCTCAATTATCCCCATTTTATGGATGTAGAAACTGAAGCTTAGAAAACTTACGTGACTTGTCTAGAGTCACAGCATCTTGAAAGTGTTACAGGCATGACTTGAACATGAGACTTAAGCCTGTGTGTTTTATAGTGTGACTGTCTGGCTGCTTTCAGGGGAGTAACTCACTCAAACTCATTCTAGCCACTAATATTTGCTCTGAGTCTGTTCATCAGCTTAACAAAATGGTCCTTAGCAAACCCTGGGCCACAGACAAGTAGATTTGATGGATGGAAAGAGATGGGGAGAGATTGAAAGGATAGGGGCATTCCTAATTAGAGCAGGCCCATTCTCAGTTCAGAGAGAATTAACATGAAATACTTCAGAAGGAAGATAAAAGAAAGAAATGTAGAAAGATGAAACATGGGCATGTCGGAAAAGCAAAACAAGGAAAAGTACAGAAAGAGAAGCTAAAATTCTTTAGAGGCAAATTTTACCTTCTTCAGAATCCCCTTCAGGGCTGTCCCTATATTCCTTCTTATACCCTTTAATTTTCTTGAATAACTTGGCTTTTGATCTGCTCCAACTTTTCCACGTCTCTCTTTAGCATCAATAAAATGCATATGACCAATAATACTGAGAAACCATTATGAGGGCAGATGAAACACAGAAGGAAGTGGACCTAAAATTAAGGCCAATTGAAGGGTATGATCACTGTAGTTAGGAGCCAATTAAGAATGAGAGTGATTTTTTACTGAAATCAGCATGAGTTATTCATGCTAATTTTTTAAAACCAGGAACAGGAGACATTCTTTTCCTTTCAAATCACTCTTTCTTCAAAGGAAATATTATGCTGGGTTTTCTTGTTTTGTTTTGTTGCTTTATTTTTATGAAGAAAAAAAACTTAAACTAACAAAATTCTTAATATAAATAAGCCATCTTTGTGTTGTGAACTATCACAACACAATTTTATGGTTTTTGCCAGTATCTACAGTACAGTCTTCACCCATGAGTGTGCACCCTCCTCTTCATTAGAGAGCTTAATGTGTGCTTATGTTCATTAACAAAGGTAATCCTGGTTTAATTAGTGTCCAAATTTATATGTCCTCTCTTATAGAGATAAGCCCTTGGAAATTAATAAAAATGTCTTCTAATTTGTGCAAATCACCAGGATCAGATTTGGTGTTAATTTTATGTGCATTAAGTGTCTATTTAGAAAATGAAGAGAGCTTGGCTGCAGCCAGAGCATGCATGAATCCAAGCCAGACAAAGAAATCCTCATTCCTAATAAAAATGTGGGAAGTGGGGGGGGGGGGGGGGGGGGGGGCTTCCCACAAGGGGAAAGAACCTTTTTTAATTTTATAAGCATATGGAGGCAAAAAGGGCCCTCCCCCAAGTAATTTTTAATTTTTCCCCCGTAAATGGAAACTGGAAATTAGGAAACCAACCCCTGGGGGGTGGGAAAAGTAGAGGGTGGGCTAAAAAGCGGGGGCCAACATTAGTGAGGGGGCAGGGGCGTTTTTTTCTCGGGGTGAGGAAGAATAAAAATAGGGACACCCCCTCTTTCCCCAAGAAACCCGGGGCCCCC